>NC_047526.1:13756062-14013419 GCF_902827115.2 Pseudochaenichthys georgianus
GCAACATTTACCCTTCCCTCGTCGACCTGCAACATTTACCCTTCCCTCGTCGACCTGCAACATTTAATAATAATAATAATAATAATTCCTTATATTTATTATAGCGCTTTTTCCAGATGCTCAAAGCGCTTTACAGATACACATTACACATATTTTGTATACATGCAATGGTCACTGTGGACAATACCCACAGGAGCAAGTTCAGGTGAAGTGTCTTGCCCAAGGACCCACCGGCTTTACAGACGCAGCAGCGGCGGGTTTCACCCCTTGATCTGATGATCATTGCACAGCGTACTGCGCCACACCGTCCATCTTCACGCCTCGAGGTCATCGAGGCGCTTTTACAAGTATACATTAGTATTATATATGTACTGTGGACAATACCCACAGGAGCAAATCCGGGTGAAGTGTCTTGCCCAAGGACACAACGGCCTGACGCAGTGGCGGCAGGAGCGGGTTTCGAACTGGAGTTCCCCAGCACTCCCCCTTGATCTGATGATCGGATGCACAGACCACTGCGTCCCTCGTCGACCTGCAACATTTACCCCTCCCTCATCGACCTGCAACATGTACCCCTCCCTCATCGACCTGCAACATGTACCCCTCCCTCATCGACCTTATCGACCTGCAACATTTACCCCTCCCTCGTCGACCTGCAACATTTACCCCTCCCTCGTCGACCTGCAACATTTACCCCTCCCTCATCGACCTGCAACATGTACCCCTCCCTCATCGACCTGCAACATTTACCCCTCCCTCATCGACCTGCAACATTTACCCCTCCCTCATCGACCTGCAACATTTACCCTTCCCTCGTCGACCTGCAACATTTACCCTTCCCTCGTCGACCTGCAACATGTACCCCTCCCTCATCGACCTGGGCTGCCACACCAGCAGCCACGGTGCTGCAACTGAGGCTAAACTTCAAGGTCGATGAGGGAGGGGTAAATGTTGCAGGTCGATGAGGGAGGGGTAAATGTTGTCAGATTGAGGAGAAAATTCACCAGGAGAGTTTTTTTGACTAACAGAATGAATTCTGGCAGTTGGAGCTTAGACTTTCTGACTTTCAAAAAGGACCACCGAGGCTACAACTATGCTTTGTTTAGACAATTGGCGTAACCACTTATTATAAAGGAATCTCTGCCAGGTGGAGACAACTGTCATTGAATACGTTGTGTCTATACGTGCTCAGCAGAGAAGCACGATGTATTTGGCTTCGTCAGGGGGAAGCACTTGAATAGACTGCCAGCAGCAGGTATTAAAGATTGTAGGAGATCAAACAGCGGTTGGTATCAAAGCTTAAACAAGAGTGATGTTACTTTGTTTTAATAAAAACAACTAAACGAGAACAACATCTGTATCATTAGCTAATGTGCTATTATGTTTCCTTAGAATCAGTGCCATGGTCATACTATGGTCTTTAAAACATAAATAAAATGTAAAAACATTGACAATGTGAGGCTAACGAGACATGTAATGTAAGCCATGTAATAATGTAAGATAACAGCCATTGCAGCAGGTATGAACAAAAACATGTTATGGTGAAATGTCGGTCTATTCACTTTTATCTAAATTGTAACCTTACAATAGCTTGCCATGGCCATGATTGCTATAAAGATGAATTTGAAGTATAGCTCATTTTGACAAGTCCATTAAGTCATAACGTAACTGTCACTTAATATAATGAAGTCCATTTATGTATTACCTAATAAATTGAAAGGAATATATATACTAGGCAATTGGCATACAGAGTCAAACTGGACCTCCAGCTGACATGTAAGCGTCCTTTTGATCAGCAGGACACAGAACAGATGTGGTAATTAACTACATGGATTTAGTTTCTATAGCGACCTTACATACGGTACGTGACGACTGAACAAAAATACATCAACAATTAATTATGGACCCTTCCAGGGGATCACAAAGTGTAGCTTCAAATGTACTATGTTCCATGCTTTACATTAGGATGGACAATGCTACCAGGTGGCACTTTTAAACTTAGCATTTGTCCTCCACAACCTACACATGTGCACACACACAGCACTATCAATTATTCCTACCAACAATAAAACGCTATATTGATCATTAAAACTTAAAATTAACTGTATGTAGAAAGATTATTAATCACAGAAAACACACACATTCCTATACATGTGTAGCTAGTTGACTGTGTCCCCACTTGGGCTGCAGTGTTTATAAGAAAGTCCCCAAACAGTGCAGATCAATAACGGCCTGTCAGCTTTTTACTGTAGCCATGGACAGAGCAGAGACAAAGGGACCACGGAGAGAGAGCTGCATCCGTCCATCAGACTCTGTATGTCCTCCAAACAGCTTTGATTGAAGATGAAAGAAAGGGAGAGAGAGCGAGAGTAAGTGAGGACAGCAGACAGCTAGGAAACAGACAGAAAGATAGGCTCCTATGGTATTGGCCATGCTAATGAGGCCCCTGTAACTTTTATGGTCCATAATTAAAGCAGAGCCCAGACTTTGAGTATTTCTCCTTTTAAACGTTGTTGCTCTCTGTTGCCAACCTCAAAAAGGACTGTCAAAGGCTGGGAAAGAAGAAAGGTAAATCTCTGAATAAACCTACGCACGGTGGCTTGTAGGTGAGGACCTGCATTATATCTGCTTTATTCCCACAAATACTGTACCTTTAAACTAATGCACACTCACGTGCAGTGCAAGGCACCTAATTGCTCTGGCAGCCATTGAATGATGACAATGGCCGCGGTGGGTGTTGGTGAGACTTTGTTGGGATGTATGTAATTATTCAGTTGCACAAAAGGAAGGGCCGATGCGGTGCCAGAGCAGATTTACTGTGTCTGTGGTCAGTGCATTCAAGCAGGGTATCTAATGATGTGCACTTACGGGCTAAATTACCAAAGCATTGTTTACCTCTGTTCTTAGAGTGCAGGCCCCACCGAGAGCAAGAGCCCAAGAAGGTGCCGTAGCACAGAAGAAGAAAAAAAACAGATGGATCTGCTGAAGTTTAAATTAAAGCAAATGATCTGAAAGGGAAGAGGAATATCAAAAGAAGATGAATGGTATCCATGGAAGCAGAGAGAGTGGACAGGCTGAAATGGCTAACTCTTTTTTGGTAAAGGCCCTCTCTTCACAGGGCGGCTGACAGCCAGATAGCTAGCAGATCCCCGGGTGGGGGGGGCGGAGAACACAAAGACTCTTGAGTATACCGCTCAGACATTTCCACACTGCACTTTTCTGTACATGGTCTAAACACAAATATAAAAGTGATGTATTGTCCAATTAGGAAAATATACACAAAAGACCCACACAAATATTGCTATTTGTGACGAAGTGTGAAGAGGAGAAATGTACCGTAAGAGAAATAAGTAATATTACTCAGGGCTCATATAACGATGCGGTCCTATATGTGTGTTTGCTTGTTAGAGTAGAAACACCCATAGCCATAACTTCTGACAGCAGCACACATTTGAGCCACTGTCAGAGGTCATTTACATAATGAAAGAAGGAAATTACCAAGGAGGCAAAGGCGGGACAAGCCTGCCACTTGGCAGAGAGAGAGAAAGTGAAGATGGAAGGAAAATGGTTTGGCAAGAAAGGGGCTTTGGACAGAGGGAGCAGCAGGACTGGAGTGAGGGATAAGGGTGGAGAGTGCAGGAAGCAGCAGAGAGAGACAGATAGCGGTTTTGAGAAAGTGGCAAAGCTGGAAAGCCTCAAAAGTATGGAGAAAGTTGCAGATTATGTCCAGCTGGGGAGTTTTCACAGATTAAAAAGTTTACACAAAGAGAGACAAAGACTAAAAAAAGATAGTCAGAGCAGCAGGAAACTAGTTTCGAGTCAGGGGACGCAGGTGTTGCGGCACTCATTTGGACGACACTCTTACCATGGCAGATGCGGAAGCCACTGATCCTGCTGCCGTGATGCCTCGCTTGACCGCGATGTCGCTACTCGATGTTGTCACGGCAACTGTAACCGGGGTGGGGAGGAGGGAGGGGATGACTGGGAGGGGAAGGAGCCCCGGACGGTTGTTGCCATTGACGACGGCAGAGGCACAGCAATGGTTGGCTCCTCCATTGTGGAGGCCAGAAGGACGGATGTCTCTCCGCTCCCAGGGTCCCCGGTAGTCCCTCTCAAAGCGGTGGTGGTGGCGTGACATCACTTCCTCTTCCTCTCAGAGGGAATAACAGGGGCAAGCCTGCAGTAAATAGAAAGAGAGAGAGTATACGTGAAGTTTTATTAAACACACTAATGGAAGACGGAGATACACAGACAAAGGCAAGGTTTTAAAGGTAGAAAAAGAGTAGGCGACACCGGAGGAATCAAGAGGAGAACATCTTGACATGGAGGTGTAAATGCTCAAAGCATCTGCTCCCAATGCACCTGACTGACACATACACACTTCGGCTCATTTGATGCCTCTAATTTCTATTCTCCCAGTCATTACAGAGGGCTGCGATGAGAGGGAGAGAAATGAGCACTGCTAAGCAGGACTATACAACAACACCATCAGTGCCATCAGGAGCTGCATTTGCTGTGTGAAGCATGAAGGCTCGACAATGAGGTTAAAGCAATACGGCCGAGCGAGAGACGAACAAGTACACACTTGCTCAAGTTGTTCCAAGGACAACACAACAGTAGCATGACCTTGCGGTCAGAACCCATTCACCTGCATAGATAAATACCCCCACAATTACAGCTCATCTCCTCCATCTAATGGATGGTTAATTCAATCAGGTCGCCCTTGAATTGCATTTGAGGGTTCTCCCCTTTTCCAGCACAGCAGGCCGTGATAGGTGACAGTGAGCCAGAATTACATCGGCACAGGGCATGGCGCTATTGTGTAGCATGAGCCGCGGATCACTCTATATTATATCACAAATCAAAGCAGCACAAGATCTGAGAAGTGAAATCCAGCACTGAGGGGTTTTGCAGCGCATTGTACTCCTCCTCACCAACGGCATGTTATGCTTCCTGAGCCCTTGATAACAGATTTAATAAATAAATAACAACCTCAAACCCGGGTTCAGCAAGCCCCCTGCAAGATCCCCTGGTCTTTACGGAGAGAATGACAGCAGACGATAGGTCTTTATTCCTCACACCGGGGTCTGTCACGCTGCTTCTTGCCGAGCGCCTTGAAATGCCAGCGTCTCTGTGTGTGTGTGTGTGTGTGTGTGCGTGCGTGCGTGCGTGTGTGTGTGTGCAAAAACAGTACTACAAGTGAATGACTATGTATGCACGTAGTGTTTTGGTAAGATGTAATGAGACCGCACATTTTCAAAAACGACAGTGTGCTGTACGAGTAGTAAGTGTTTGAGCAGGCAGCTGGACATAAAAGGTTTGATGCGAGCGATACACGATGCAGCCTGTGGTGGGAGAGCTGGCCCGTCTCTATCTTTAGCTGCTGGGACCGTCCATTTACCTGCTCAAACACTCACTCTTTCTTCCTTTATGTCCATTTCCATTTAATTATTTTTCATTGTGTTCCATTTCCTCTCCCAATCCCACCTTTTATTTATGTATTTGTAAACATGGTCTGCTCTGTACAAATGCAGCGGGCTGATAGTCAGCGATAGAGCCAGACTGAGCTACTAAAAGCTGCGGGACAACACTCACACTGGTTCTGCAATAACCTCTCCACCTTCCTGCAGAAACCTCTTTTAACAACCTCAACATGTCCAATAGAATGGGCTTGTATTATCTCAGCAACATGTTTGAGACAGAAAGAGAGAGGGGAACAAGGTGCTGGTCCAGTGGAACAATGGCAGAGTTAGTGCTCGGCAATATTCTCTTATCATCCGAGCTCCACACCTCAGTTGAGAAATAAGAGAGCAGGAAGAAAATTCCACCACATAAAAACAGATAGGGGGGGGGGGGGGGAGAATGGGACAATATCTTCACAATAGGCAACATTGGGGGCAGAGCGCATTTGCATTCTGTACAATTTGTTTTTACCAATCCTTTCCCGATGTGAAGTGGGTGCATCCACTGAGCTCTTCAGTCTGGACAGTATCAAGATGCAACACTCATTTGAAGTTTGTTTTGTCTTTAGGTAAAACGGCGTACAAATATATTCAAAAGTGCAGAGAGGGATTAAAGTAAATGTAAAGGAGCTTTGTGGGATAACCTTCAGCAATATACTGAACAAGGAAACTAGCAAAAACTGAGTACAATTCACAGGATTTCCAAGATAATATTTTAGAAGAGGGATTGGAGGTTGCTCAACACTATGTATGAAATGAGAAGCTTTTAATCCGGCACCAAACTATTATTCTCTCATCCCTCGGTCTTTCCAATTTATAATACAAATATAGATGAATGAAACCGTATGAGAGCAAATGAAAGATATGTGGTGGTTATGCACGTATCTGGTGAAATGGTGTATGTATGCCTTTATTTGGCCAGCGCATATCGAGTTATCATAGCAGCTGCATGGAAATCATTTACAAATGCATTACTGTATGTAGGAGCCTGGAAAGAACATATTTGTATTGAATAAAAAAGTTTTGTTTTTTTTGTTTAAAAATAATTAAAGTTGGTACAATATTTAATGTTTATTTGAATGCATTATTGTATATGCTGAGATTATTTGCTAATATTTGTTCTTTGCAAAGATAAGAGAATAAAAAGTATAACAATGTTATAACAACACCAGTGAATAATGACTTATGGATATTTTTAGAGAGTATTTAAAAAAACAAGTTAAGATAAAACGTTTGGACCAGAATAATGTGATCTTAACCTTCAAATAAAACCTGATTCTTAGAAAAAGAATCATTCCATCTTTAACCAGAAGCTATGGTACACCCTAAACTGGTTTGTTTTAAGTAGCTTATACAAACAACATTTTCTTTAGGAGCGCATCTCACATCCACTCATTTACCCAAGTGGCATTTTGTGCACTACATTTCAATATGTGCACAATCCTTTGAGTGAATTATTGTCATCCCTGCACATAGCATGTCAGTATGTACTATGCTATATAACAGAGGCGGCAACAGATACCTACCTTCATTTCCCTTGAACGGGATGATTTAAGCTACTAATTACAGGCTCTTAAAACTCTTTCACAGCTGAATTTCTGCACCTGCTTTCAAGTCTGTGTGTGCGTGGCGGTGGCGGTGTATAAACTCACTGCACCTTGAGACACGCCAACAGTGTGTTTGCACACAGAGGAGATAAAAGAACATTCACTCTCAGAGTTGCTTGTGGAAACCAACACCTGTGGATTGTGCCACAGCAGATAAACACTTAAATACATCACATCTACAATGACACCTTGCTCTGCACTGCTCGAGGGAGAAAGTGGCACTAAAGATGGTTCTCATCCGATGGAGTCACTGTGAGCCCTGGACAAACCAGCGGCCTTTCAGAGGAGAGATGATCTTTGAAGCAAGGCCCGCATTTAAAGCCAACCTCTTTAAAAGCCTTTTCAAATCCATAAGAAACTAATGACAGCATTGCCATCAATGAGGCTCTTCAGCTCCTGCAATCCTGACGGCATGTTAATAATCGAACCTGAAGGTATCAGACTTTCCCACGCCAAATGCTATTTTCTGATTCTGGCTCCAACTTAAAATTAATACTGAGATTCTATTCCAGAGAGTTGAAAATCCAAACAAATGATTACAATAATCACTAATCCTGATGAAGCACAAATAGTAACAGGCTACGGGTTCCACCCAGAAAAGAGTGAAAGTGAGAAATATCATGTCGGCAGCAATCAAACCTAATGAGCTGTCGGACTGGCATATCCATTGTGTCGTCAGTCACATCATGAGTTAAGACCTGCAGAGGAGGTACAGTGTGTGTGTGTGTGTGTGTGTGTGTGTGTGTGTGTGTGTGTGTTGGTCGCCAGGTATTTTGAAAGTTTTTTTTTTAATAAACGGCTATTCTAGCACTGCTGATGCGTCAGAATTCTTCCCAGCGTTCTAAATGCATGTTTGGGTGAGAGAGAAGAGTGACACTATGTGGGGGTGTACAAACATGGGAAAGAAACGCAGCTAACGAGTGTGATGCGAACGTCTGGGGGTACGGCAATGATCGCAAGTGTGCGAGGCCTATTGTCATCATCATGACCTCATTGCTGTCACCATGGGGATGCCCTGCATGTTCCCGTGTGTTCCTGTGCCAGTTGTGAGTGCACTTTGCACGCAGCGCACATCAGGAACCTTCAATAACGTGAGTTCCCCAAGCAGCGGCAGAGTGATTAGCCAAAATAAAAAGTTATCTGGCAGGTGGGAACGTGAGACACACACCCTAAAGAACAGCATCTGTCACTCCGAGGCGGCACGCAGCATGTCGGAGTGTGTGTGACAGAGCTGCGTTAACAAAGCCATGTGGGAATACGCGGGGAGTCAGAGATAGACGTGAGGAAAGAGGGAGCATAACAGATGGACATAACATGGCAGCGACAGAGTGACAGCGAGCCAGTGTGAGCGAGCAAATGAGATGTAACAGCGGTATGTGTGTGTATGCAGCCTGAAATAGAGATGAGTGTTAAAGATGTGATCAGGGTGGGGAGGGAATGTGTGTCATACTTCTGTTCTCGGGTGTGATGTTTGCTTTGCTGGCACATTCTGTTTTGCTTTTAATACCCCCCGCTAGTCCCCGAGCTACAGATACGCCCCGAGAGACGAGGCTCTATTTCCAATCCGTAGTAGTGTTTACGTCTATTGACCCAGTGACACCACACACACACACACACACACACACACACACACACACACACACACACACACACACACACACACACACACACACACACACACACACACACACACACACACACACACACACACACACACACACACACACACACACACACACACACACACACACACACACACACACACACACACACACACACACACACACACACACACACCACACACACACACACACACACACACACACACACACACACACACACACACACACACACACACACACACACACACACACACACACACACACACACACACACACACACACACACACACACACACCTGCTACACTCTGTGCTAATAATCAATGTGTCCATCAGCAAGCCTGTGCGGTACAAACGAGGGCCGGGGAAGGTATACTGTAACTTTATGAGGATAAGATATTGCTGTAAATGAGCAGCCCTGTGGGAGATGTGCATAGACAGCCACTAAAACACACACACTTACACACACACACAATGGCAGACCAGTAAATGTGCTGACAGTTCCTCCAGGACAACAGAGGTATTCATCCTGATATTTAAATAATAGGAGACTGTAGGTACAGGAATAGCCTGGAGCGACGCAAGGCACAGTCTTGGGTCTTTTTAAATGCTGCTCCTCAGCTCAGGTCCGTGCCGCTCAACACACACCAGATGATGAAGATACTTTACAGTACGTAAATACATCCGTGCACAAACTATCAACACGGTGTCATTAATTAAGGAACTACGTGCACACTAAATCATAGAATGTGTAACACGTTATGTATTAAAACCACACTATGTGACAATCAGCCACATTTTGTAATATAAATTGATGTAACACACGTCTCTGCATTTTAATACAAATGATTTCATATTGCAGTGGTTATTACAACTTAAAACTGACATTTTTCGTTATGAACATGAAAACATAGTAACCATCCAAAATAAAAAAGAATTATAAAACTATAATAAATGGGAAAAACTATATAAATGTCCATTATATTCCTTAGCATTCCAACACAAATTAACATGTCTGAAACATTCATCTTGGTTAGGTTATCATTTAAGTTATGGTAACATCATGTATTATTGCATTTTCATAAATTATTTTAGGAATTGTAATAATAACTGAAAGATGAAAAAAGGTATTGCATAATGAGCTGTTTAATACAAACTGGAGTAGAATATAAAAAAAGACTAAATGTCTGCTGTGAAAAGAGTATGTTGGATGGCAACACTTTCTTTATTTTGGAGATTTTTCTCAAGTATTGATTAGCAAAGCAAACTGATCTGACTGAGAGAAGAAGCTAGACAAAAGGCAAACAGAGGAAAGGGAAAATGGAGTTTCGTGTGTGGAGGCGAGGTGTGGGGGTTGCAATAAGGAAGAGAAAGGGCCATCTTCAGGGATGAGAAGCAGAGATGAATGCAGCTACCTGCTGGCATGGAAACCAACGAGCCCATTGTTGGGATTGATTCCTAGCATTAGCGGGTCCAATTAATCCCCGCGGTTTGAGGGGAATTAGTACTTTGCTACAATTCGTACACCTCATTAGTGGTCTGAGTGGAATCCGGAGACGCCATGCAGTCAGCAGCGGATCATAAAAACATGGGATGTCTCAAAACAGAGCCCACCAGCTTAGGCACCATATCACCATAAATAGCCTTCATTTTAGCAGATGATTAGAGGCACGTATGCTGGTTTTACTTAAACGGCTGCAGCTACAGGACAACTGGGAAGCATTTGACTTTAATAAACCTAACCACAGGCAGTCATTCTGAGCAGATTCTAGCACTAATCTGAATCAAGCACCTCACATTTCCTTATCTCATCTGCCTATTAGGATTTTCACAGAGGCTTCAGAGGCGATGATGGTGGGAGATGGCACACTGTACATTCGTCCGACACCTTGATGGATGAAACACTGGTGGATGACATGCACACACTGCCTTATGTTGCCATAGACAGGACATTCCTAATCATATTCTCTTTGATAAAGCACGCAAGAAAAGGCCACATCATTCAAGGCGGATAAAAAAAAGGGATACGGTGCATTATGTTGACAGAGAGAAAGATAAATGATAAAGAAATATCGCCTATACCCGCACCACTGACGGCAGACTTCCTCCTCAGTGTGCATCAGCACAATTCATTTAAGCAGCGAAATAACAAGAACAACTTATGATCTATCTGGGGAAAAAAAGTCAGCAGTGTGTGTGTGTGTGTGTGTGTGTGTGTGTGTGTGTGTGTGTGTGTGTGTGTGTGTGTGTGTGTGTGTGTGTGTGTGTGGTGGGACACGGCATGATGCAAGGGTTTCTAAGCTATAGTTTGATCACAGGCCTTTGTTTTGACTTGTGCACGGGACGAACCATCATTTTCCTGTCCAAAATGTCCGCTCTCACTGGCAGCCGTCCAGACAGGAATGACCACGGTGTTGTGAAATATTGCAATGCCCGAGTTAGTAACACGCTGCCAGTGTTTGGTAGACAGTATCCCAGGCATGTGATAAGCATGAGGAAGAGAGGCACTGCTACCTCCATCACCGCACGCTGCTGCTCAGTTAATTAAAACAGAATTTCAACAAAACACCACATTATCACAACGGCAAGACACAGAGCTGGAGAAGAACCCTGGGGCTAGTGTGCACACATGCCGACAGGACTTTCTGCATGCTTTCTGTTCTACGTGGTGTAGGAGACGCAGATATCCAGACGCCAATCATACAGTGTACTTTTGCGTGTGTGCGTGTGTGTGTGTGTGTGTGTGTATTCTCTGTGGTCCATGGCAGCTGTTGCCTTTTTCTCTCCTCACTGCATCCTTTTCTACACATTGCTCTGTTCTCGAAATAAAAACCAACAACAGCATCAACAAACAAAGAGCCCACACACACACACACACACACACACACACACACACACACACACACACACACACACACACACACACACACACACACACACACACACACACACACACACACACACACACACACACACACACACACACACACACACACACACACACACACACACACACACACACACACACACACACACACACACACACACACACACACACACACACACACACACACACACACACACACACACACACACACACACACACACACACACACACACACACACACAATATCAATATGCATGTGGGCGTGCGTATGTGTGTCGTTCAGCTCCGGTAGCGGGACACACGGAGCAAGTGCAAGAATAGTGACTTAATTATCTAAATGGCTGCTGCGGAGATTACTGAGGGCAGTGAGCATCCATCTCTTTCAACACCACCGGCTTAGAGTGCGCGGCCAAGCTGGAGGAGAGATCAAGAGATGTATACATCAATAACAGAGACACGGCGGCAATGAGAGAGTGAAAAAGAGACGCGGAAAATACAACGATAGCAAAAGACGGGAGGCAATGTGAAAGGGAGCAAGGGGAGTGGATACAGTGACAGTGATTTACAATAGAGAAGTTTGCATCCTCAGCTACAGAGAGTTTGCCAGCAGCAGAGATCATGACATTCCCCTCTGTCGCCATGGAGATGCCCTGTGTGTCTTTGATGTTGCTCTTTGCGTCATTACCATAGAGATGCTCCGGGGAAGGGTTGTAGCTTGACCCCCCTCTCGAAGCAACACAGGCTGTACATTTAGGTCCATCCCTCCCTTACATGAGTGCGCATTTTTGACTTTTGCGCGGCCAAGCGGTTACAGAGGTCTTCCTCTGACTGGAGGGCCTGTGGTTTGATCCGCTTGTGTCTACGTAGTGCTCCAAGAGCCCTTGAGAAAGATATTTAACCCCTACCTGCTCTAGAGGCACCAGTCCTGCTGGTTGACCCTGCACCCAACCACAGGGCAGGACCAGAATGTCGATGTAGAGGCTGCATAAAGTCTACTGTATGAGATAAAAAGATTAATACTACAAGCAATTTTGTGGAGCACTGCACCATGCAAAATTCTAGCACTGAAAGACGATTAAACTATGAGAACTACACAACCACCCAAGATTCTCTAAGCAGAAATTATAAATGTTCTTATTAAATATTCTTGTTAAGTCTAGGTTTTGGGAAATGACAGCTTTTGCAGCCAACATTTCCCTTGTTAGAACGTTAAGCATGACAGCAGGGACAGTGGTAAAGAAAGTGTGCTTTTGACGGGAAAGCTCACTGGTTGGATCCCCAGGCTGTCTGAGGAAACCGAGTGAACAAATAACTCTCTGCCTTCACAACAACTACTGCCAATGTTCCACTGAACAAGATTTACTGCACTGCAACTTCCCCAAGTCATACTTAGTTGTCTCTCTTAGTTTGGCCAAGTTCAATGTAGCCAGTGATTTAGTGCTCAACCTCAGCATTGTGAATTCCAGTATGGGAATAGAACCCAGGTTCCTCTGCCCATAGACTGCAGTACTTTCCCCAGGTGACACCAGGCCAAGTCAACAGTAACACCCTTTCAGCTCCCTGTTGAGAACATGTTGAACTCTGAGGGGGAGGGAAAGTAAACGTCTGTAAAGCCACATAAAACAAAATGAAAAGCGTGTAACAGATGGAACGGCTGACACGTGAATGCCATTTCAAAAGACAAACGTGGTTTCGGATGCAATTATGCAGAAATTGTGGCGATTTTTTAAAAAGGTATTGACTGTTAGAGTTATTGTTTGTAAACATGCAGAGGAATACTGTTCAGAGACAGTTGGATAAGTGAGTTGTTTTGTGCACGCAGTTGGATAAACGGGCCTTTAATAGATTAACTTTAAATGGCACACTACAAGGAATATTCAATAAATCAAAGACCGATGTTTGTATTTTAGAGAGTCGAGCAAAACAGAATTCAGATGTGCTGTGCTCCAAATTCCCAACCCAGCCTTGAGATAGATGGTCCAACCATGTATTGCTCTTCCTACAAAGCACAGGCACAGAAGTAGCATTACACATGTGCATTTATGGGAGTACACAACGGAAAATTCCAACACACAAACCCAGGTACACACACGCAGACATACACCCAGAACGTCTCTCTCTCTCTCCCTGATTAAGCACTGGCCATCTGCTCGAGTCCCCCGTCACCACCGACGGCTGCTGCTGCGTGTCCAGGCGACTCCGGGCGAGCCAGAAATCCCACAGTGCGATCCAACGGCATATTAATCTCCTCAAATCTCAACCTTTTCCAAAGGGCAGATGCCACGGTAACCTCAGTGCACTCGTTCTGGGCAACATCATCTCACTCTCTCAAATACACGATTCTGTCACTTCTGCCTTTTATGACATGAAAAGAGAAGGTGGGGGCGAGTGTATCTTTCCTTTCTCTTCCTATGCTTTTTCTTTCTCTCTACTTATCTCATGTCTCTGGGTGCTTTCTCTAAAAGCCATTCTCTGTCTCCGTCCGTCGTTTCATATCTGTATGAACACAGTGGCCTTTGAGAGCGTGCAGTGAGTGGCGCTGCAGCCAGGTCTGGCCCAGAGGAGCGGTTGGAGCAGTATAGATTAATGGCTCAGGAGACAGTCTAGGCAAGTGGGATGAACAAATAGAAGGGGGCCTCTGAAATGACCAAAAAGGAAAAAAGGACAGAGAGGTAATGATAAGGAGAATGAGGCGTACACTAAATTGTAGGAGAGGTACCGACTGGGGAAATGTGTTCTTTCTCTGTATAGTTTTATACCCCCCTCAGACTGAAGAAGTGAATTAAAAATGAATGGGTCGATGTGCATCATTCAACAAGACCTTCCTCCCACCTAGGTTGGATGAAGGTCAGACACTACCCAGATTTAGTGAACTGCAGTCTCTATTAAGAATATAAACCTCATTAAATTCTCCCGCTGTTAAAAATACATTTATGAACATTAACTTTCTACTTGAAAAAAATAAGCGACAAGTATTGTGAAAAATATGATGAAAGAGAGAATGATAAATGCATTTGGTTTGATGTAATGTAATTATGCAGAAGTAATTCTGAGGATTGCCTGTGATGTGTATTGAGCTATAGTTGCAGACTTGACTGTGATAACATGTGACAGCATGGACGGATGTGACCAGAGCTGCAACAGTTCATCGATTAGTCAATGGGCAGAAATTAATTGAGTTTGATAAACAATTAATCACCAAAGTGAGCAACAACAATGACAGCCTACAGGAATGCTAGCAGCTATGTGCAGCCGAGCTAGCCACCACGGTGAGCGGTTAAGATAATGAAGGCAACATGCTCCAAATAACAGCGCTACATTCTGATCATAAGCAGGCATAAGGTTACCCGTGTTCAGTATCTTAGGGTGTTCGCATGATATGTTGTTCTAATTGGCAATAAACAAAAATAAGGCTGAAAGGAATGTTTTTACATACTGGTCATAAAGCAAATGTTTGCTTCCATCAGCATGCTAACAATAACAATGCTAACATGGAGCAGCTAATCACACCTCAAATCTTGGGCTCTGATATCTTGCGGGCATTTAAAACTTTTATTTATATCATTTTAATCGATTCATATAGAAACTATTATCTGATAATGATCCTCTTAACTGCAGGCATAAATATGGGTTTAATATTTTGTAGATCCTCACAGTATAACAGAGGTGTGGGAGAATCTAAAATCTTATTTCTGAATTCTCCTTGAGCATCTTGAAAAAACATGCTTCCATTTTAATAAATTAATGGTGCTGCGGCTACAGTAGGTGGCGTTACAGTGGGACATGCTATCGTTGCTTTCTTGCCCGCTCTTTGTCCCTCTGCTTCTCCTTATTCCTCATTGATTGACTGTCTGTCTGTCTGTCCTTCCAACATCTCAGCTGTACTATAAATCATCCACATGAGTCCAGGGCTAACAGAGAGAGAAAAAAGAGAGATGCGGGTTGTTGGGCAACATCAGAGATAGCGGAAGTGAAGTGAGAGGTAAAAGGAGAAGCAAGAGAAGGAGGAGGAAAGGCAATGACAACAGAGTGAAAAAAAGAAAGCCGGGAGATATACACATACACACACACACACACACACACACACACATGTTGGTTAATCAATAAGGTGGGAATGTGGACACATGGTAAATTACTTTCATGGCAATAACAGAGCAGCCACTATCTCTCTTTTTAATATGTTCAGAGTGTCAGAGGCTGAAACACGCAATATATAGTGGGTAAGAAGCGTGAGGGAGAAGGCGGGAAGCGGGGGAGTCATGGCCGTGTGAGTGCGTGTTGGGGGAGCTGTGATGTATAGGCCTGGACAGTTGGTCTGCACTCTGATAAAAGCAGGTGAATCGTGATTAGGTTGGATAAAGTGTCCATGCTGGCTTATCCTTAGAAACACACTCACTCACACACATGCACTCTCTCTTTCTCAACACCCTTATCGTGTGTCCTTTCTCATGAGCTCTCAATGCATCAAAACCTGCACTCCCAACATGAATCCACCATAATATGAGAAAAAAAAATTCATTACAGGGGTGAAAACGAACCCTCTTCTCTTCGGGTCCCATTGGTTTCGGGGATATTGGAGGCCAGGCCATTTTTTCACCTTGGCGTCACAAATCTGTCCGCCTGTCACCGCTTGGAGAGGCACAAGATTACACAATGCCCCTGCGGGTTGACCTTCACTTAACTATCTGACCGCGGGGCCACATCATCCTCCATGTCTTTTATTGACTTGATTCCATCTAACTCCATCTCATCTTCGCTCGCTGTGTTTGAGACCAGTCGGCAAATGTTGTTACCGTAAACGAGAGCGGCTTCTCAATTGACTTGGGTCCCCTTTAAAGTGGTGCTAAATAAGTAATGGGGCGTCTCATCTGCGTTGGCCAGCCAGTAGCTGGATGGGTTACAGTAAAGGGAGATTAATGGATGGGCAAATGGAGATAAATGCATGAGCTAAATGAAAGCGCAAGACCAGCTGATGATGGGACGCAATGACATATTGCGTGAATACACAACTGGACAACTGTCAAAGTGTGGATCGATTCCAGGTAGGCTGCATTACAGTATACAGGTAGACTATTCATCATTGTACTATTAATCATACCCTTTTTTAATACTTGTTAGATTTCAAGATACCAGACCATTCCAGTCTAGGTCTGATTACAATTCGTCGAAGTGCCAATGAATTTGAGTAATGACCAGCTGGAGAAACAGAAGGCATGGACTGTTAATGTAGGTAGCTATAATGGAGAGTCTGAAATTCAACCCTCAAAATGTGGAATCAGTTACAGGGTCGGCACAAAGTGAGGAGAAAGGCTGGATATGCTACTAACTTGCAGGCTAAATCAGTTAACCCCAAACCAACAGTAACACGTCTGCCTCTCTACCTCAAATAAGTCAGCTATACATTAATAGTATCTTTAAAACTACTCTCCATAGCCAGAAAGTCTACAAAAATATAAGAGCTAGGATTATAAAGTCAAAAAATCAAAATGTTGAATGACAACTATTTATTTAATTGAATAACCTTTTATCATTTATATATAACAAAAATAAATGCGCCCTTGAAACACTTTCTTATCATGTATTACGTAATATTTTCAAGACATTCTTTTTAGTTTTACAGCTCGATGAAACCTTTTTGTTTGACATCAGCCTGAGATAAGCAACCAGACCCATTGCCTCTGACAATTCTGTCATTCTGTCTCTGCTTTTCTACAGTCGCCAACATTCACATATATCTTTCAATCCTCCCTGCATTTCATACATACTGATACTTCCATCTGCCACAACCTGAGTTTACCTTTTGAAAATAGTTGTATTCATTTGGAATAAAATCAACAACCTATGCATCCTCTTATAGTGCATGACACGTACACTGGTCAGGTTTGAGATGCCTATACTGGGGATGGTATATGACTGTATGTTAATGTGAACACAGGAAGCTGGAATATGCGTCTGATGGCAGTAAAGTGTTGTCCTCTCTCCGTCAGACCAAGGCTGCTCTCTTATCTGAATGTCTCATTTGGCCAAACCTCAAGCAGCCAAACCCTGTGACAATCAATTCCCTCAATTTGATCTTAATTAGCTGACCACAAAGAGCTGCACATGACTACTGATGAAGATGAGGTGTCTTGCTCTTCCTTTATAAGAGTCCTTCTTTAAAGACATTTATGTGTTCTCTGTAAAGACAATTTTCCCACTATAAATTGTAATGACATGTAGGTTAAATGATGTGTGTTAAGTCCTCGCCCGTGACAAACCCGTGACACATGGCCAAGGCAAACCACTTTGCTTCGGTTTCATCTGCATCAAAGGAGAGACTGCCTATCATTCGATTGGCATCAAAGGAATTGCTTTGGACAGCACAGGATCTGTCAATGCTCCCGCTTCTAAGCAGGCTTTTAACCAGCCGCCTCTCATTTCCAATGCAAGATATCAGCCGTTTGAACCATGCTTTTTCATATAACATGGATGGAATAGGAGCTATGGTAAGGCTCTGGTGTAATTCATAATGCCCCTGGGTCCTGGGTATGAAGACATGTGCTTTACTTAGATGGGCTCATAGTGGAAACAATTTGAGATTCAGTGTAACACTCCCCAACCAGCTTCTACACTGGGGCTTTGTAAAAACTGAAGATAATGGATGTCTCCATGGGCGCATGTTCATAAATAAAACAAGCCCAGCTACTTGCCTGGTATTAACTGCACTTTTCACATGGAATGGGATATTGATGCTAATGGAACACATGCAAAGCAAATGGGGACAGTTCTGTGGCCTTTTGACCTCCGGTGGCAACACACATGGCCGTGCACGTAGTGAGCAAATTCAGAGATGAGCCGGCATCCAGAGAGGAATAAATATGTGGATAATGTTCCCCGCGCTCTGCAGTTTCTGTGAAATGTAGAATTTGATATGCTGTGAGGGTCAGCCCCAGGTTCTCTGGCAGATGAGCCAGAAAGGAGAAGGGAGGGAGAATGTTTGTGTTCAGCAGGCAAAACAAAACATTGGGCACTACTATGAATGTATTCTTTATGTATGGGTGGACTTGGACCTGAGCTATGACTGCAGCATGAAAAAACATTTATGCCTAAAAGATACACTGCCGCTCGTGTGGTTGTATACTGTGGAGCTAAATGTTAAGGCTGCTGCAAGACAGGTATGTGATTTGTGTTGAAGAAAGTTAAAGAAACAAAGAAGGATGAGACAGATGGGGGGTAAAGTATTGGGGGGAGAGAGAGGGCGGCTTCAGAGCAGAACAATAATTTACAGGTATTGTAAAAGAAGTGCTGGCGGGGACGTCGGTAAAACAAAAATGCCAAACCGCCCTCTGGAGGGAGCGCAGTTTTATACGTTTCTACAGACATATTTCATCAGAGGAGAGTGGAACCCTTTCTCAAGTAGTCCCTCCAGAACATTCAAGTAGGGCAGAGTGCTTTCTTTGGAGTCACTTTTTAATTGCCCTGTAAAGTAGAATTCAAAAGATGACAAGGAGCCGTGATTGATATATCTCTATCGTTAAAGACATATAATCTTCAAAATGTGTTGTTATGCAAAGGTCGACGTCTTGCCCGTAATGATGACAAATGATTAATTGTACAAGACTGTTAACATTTTGCATCTCTTCCTGTTTTTCTGTAGTCTTTTATTGATGCTGCGGACATTGGCGTGCACTTGGCACCCCTCGACGCCTCGTTCCCCCTGAAGCCGAGGCACACTGGGTTAGGGGGCTGCTATTTTATGGCATCCCTCAGGCCCTTTCACTTTGATAAAGGTTGCAAACCTCGGGGCATTTTTGAGAACATTTTCCACTCTCTCCTGACACTTCCACCTTGCAACCCCTTTCCCCCTCTCAGCACGCCCTTTCCCCCTCTCAGCACGCCCTTTCCCCCTCTCAGCACGCCCTTTCCCCCCCGGCGCAGCGCGGTTAACGACCGCGACACAGCGCACCGGCTGGATAATCCCAGTGAGACCGAGAGGACCATTAGGGAAAGGAGGCCACTAAAATGCCAAGCCATATTACCTAACCCCCCCCTCCTCCTCAGACACTAGGTTCCCTCACTGTCTCTTTCTTACAGAGGGCACCTGGTACCGCATCTCTTCATTAATGCATGGAGGCGGGGGGAGGGTCACACACACACACACACACACACCACTTCGCCTTCCCTCACAGAGCCACTTATCTGTAGTGAAAAGCATGACTACATTGCGGGTGCCCTCTGACAATAGGGGCCACGACAGGAGGCAAGTAGGTGTGTGTGTGTGTGTGTGTGTGTGTGTGTGTGTGTGTGTGTGTGTGTGTGTGTGTGTGTGTGTGTGTGTGTGTGTGTGTGTGTGTGTGTGTGTGACACCTTAAAGCAACAGGCTAGTTTAAAGCTAATCATGCCGTAGGTAATGAAGCTACCGAGAGCCACTGTCAGCCGCAAGGTTAATGGAACACCTGTGTGCACACAGAGCGAGAGGCATGATCTGTGTGAATCAATGGAAGTCAATGTGTGGGGTTTTGGTACATTCTTGTGGCTTTTCCATGCAACTTTCCATTCATACATTATTCACTCGGAGCTCTGTGAGCCTTGAGATGCCGCAGCTCAAAGAGAAACGGTAAAAGAGATTCCACCGAGCGCCGCCACGGCTCACATCTATCAGCATCACAGGAGAGGAAGAACCCCTTTTCTCTAGACATGAGCGCCATTGGCTGGAGGGGGGGGGAGACAATGTGTGAATACTGTTACAGACCCTGAAGGTGAGACAGATCAGTGAGGTTCAAAAACTTTAAAAAGAATTAGGTTAATTGTCGGGAAAAAAAACCATTTAACTTTCTGTAAGGCAGATACATTTAATCGCTTTGAAATCAATGGCTTTTTAGAGGCATATTTCTGTCATTCAAGCGCCGATCTCTAAACACATTTTCAAAACTGATCAAACAAGGCATTATGTTGACAGCTTTCAATTCAATGACAGAGGCGTCTGCAGGCAACCTTTGATGAAGAGAACACAGGCAGCAACATTATGCAAATTTCTGTCAGTTTAACGAATCAGAGGCAGAGAATTAGCAGGCTGTTAAGTCTCTTTTAGACCCGCAAATTCTGCTAATATAGATGAAGGGTTGGAGCCTGATTTCATTATCACTGCTCTGCAAAAAGAGAGGAAGGGGGAAGAGAAAAATGGAGAGAGGGAAGGAGAGAGAAATGAGAGTTCCGGAGATGGAGACAAATGTATGTGAAAACACAGGCCTCTATTCAGAACCATATCAACTGCAAATATCAAATTAGCCAAATGCACGGTACAAGATAAAGGAGAGCAGGGGGAGGAGAGCGAGCACCGCAGACGGGCAAATGAAAGGAGCAAGGAGAGAAAAAGAAGCTGCGAGGGCGCGTTAAGAATGGAAGGGATCGGAGAGTATTTCAATAATCGATAGAGCGTGGAGTGAAGAGAGGGTGAGAGGGTGAGACGCGGAGAGAGAGAGAGAGGGGAGCAGGATATCACAGTTCATTAGTCATAGCTGGTGACAACTAGAGACTGGAGCAAGAAGATTGTCACTGGGTCTTAATCAGATGAGAAACGATGGAATGCCAGTCGTTAATTCCAAGGGCATTATAGTGTCTATTGTTCGCCTCTGACGGGGCTTATCGCAATCTCTCTACCTCCGACTGCTGCTGCGGCTCCTTCTGTTGTTCTGCCAGCAAACAAGCTGCCAGCCAACTCACCAGGGAAACTCTAAAGAGCTGGGGAGAAACTAAACTCTCCCTTTCTGCAAAGTCTCACTCTCCTTTTCCTCTCTCAACTCCCGTCTCCCACTGCTCGCTCTCAACGTGCACGCACTCACAGGAGCTGAACAACATGTAATGCTACGGTAGCCCTCGGTGCTACACGGAAGTGTGTCGGAGGCAGAAACCACGAAAATCAATCCTCTCTTTTTAAGCAACCCATTAAAAGGCGCCAAGGAGAGTTAAAGCACTTTCTCAAGAAATACCATTACAGTATATTATATATTCTGTTCCAAGGCAAACCCTAATGAACACGCTGCCGCAGAGGGCATACAGTATGTATGCACACACAATAAAGTTGTGTATATAAAGTGCCATTCCATGCATGACAAAAATGCAAACGCATAAAGATAATAAAGCTTCATATTCCCCCCTCTTGTTCCTACTTTAGCTTGTAGACAGACACAAATAAATACTGCAACATCCTCCTTAAAATGCGCATCCCCACCATGTGTTCCTCTCCCAGGGTCTGCTCCTGTCAGAACCATGGCCCAAAACTCTCAGTCAGCCGGCTCAGCTGGGGACGGCCACTCCGTCTCAAACAGCTACCCTGCCCGCTTGGAAATGTGTTTACTGTATTTGTACCACTACGCTGCACTGCCTGCCTCATTCACCACAACTAAACAAAAACAACAGCAGTCATGCAGTGCTCATGGTGTGCATCCTCCCGTGTGTCGCTGAACGGTAGAGTAATGATTTTCATCATTTCAACTCTACAGCTACTTATCAGGGCTGCAACTAACTTCTATTGTCTACGTTGAAAGTCATTTGTTCCCGAAATACGACTACAGATGAGCCAATATCTCTTTCATATAGAAGATCAACCGCTGGCTTTGCTGAGGGTGAAGTGAATTCCTGTTTTTCAGAATATTTTAATTACTTTATAATTTAGTCTTAGAAATGTCAGAAAAGGAGCGAAGGCAGAAAAAGTGTTAAGACTTCATCTGCAAAGTTTCGCCTCGTTAGTCATTTTCTGAAATGTGTGAAATGCAATGCTTCAAATAAAAAAGGTATTGAAAGCGTATATGTTTCTTTTTTCATTAAACCGTGTAAACATGTTTTGGTGGAGACCCAAAATAAATGTCTGCTTTACATTGTTGTTAAATACATTTCTATTTATCAAGCATTTCTAAATGTTCAATGTCGACACTCGCGGACATGAAACAGTTTGTTTGTAGTTTTGATTAAGCGCCGTTTGTAATATATCTGCATAAGCTAGTCTATCCGCTGGACACGCGTGCCTCCTTGCCCTGAAGTGTATGTACATGAATATTGGTGGTTCTTTATTTATATATTTATGTGTGCTTTCCTGTCTGATTCTGTTGGAGAGAAAACGGGACTGAGGACGCCTCACTCTTCGTGCGGCTTTGAAGCTACACACTCTCAGGCAATAGTGTCCTTTTTGCTGATTGTGAGTAAGTATGAAACACTGTGTTATAGTGTGACTGCATGTGACAAAAGAATGTGAGTAGCTAAAAAGTTTAACCCTGAAAAAAAATGTTTGCCACACCAGTTTTTACACATGGCAAAGATTGGAAAGTTGGTGCATCAAAAAAAGTAATATGAACAAGTTTTTCCCTGCAAACAGTTACGACGCGTTTTTGCGGCAAAATGGTTTCCGACTGGACAAATGGCACCACCTAATGCTCGTCTAAATGACCAAAAATGAATCGTATCAACATAACGGTAGTAGATGAAAACAAGAATTAATTCGCAATATTTTTTCTTAAAATGATGTGAAAATGTATACTACAATTGGATGAAAACGTGGCAAGAAAAAGAGAGGGATGGACAGAGAGCGCTTGTACTTCTTGTGAGCAGCGCCGGTGTTTCAGCATGCTGCAAAGACCAGTCTGAAGGGGAAGACACACACACACACACACACACACACACACACACACACACACACACACACACACACACACACACACACACACACACACACACACACACACACACACACACACACACACACACACACACACACACACACACACACACACACACACACACACACACACACACACACACACACACACACACACACACACACACACACACACACACACACACACACACACACACACACACACACACACACACACACACACACACACACACACACACACACACACACACACACACACACACACACACACACACACACACACACACTGCACTCGTGCAGGAACACACACGAGCATAGACACGGACAGGATACCACATTATAAAGCACACGTACATGTTCTCACACCATGCCCACAGGTAAGCACACATTGCCTGTGTGCATATAGAAGATCACATGGTGGGAGCGCACACAGCGTAGGTATATGGGACTGTTCTTTATAAAGCTGCTGCAGCTACTGTATCCAAGGAACTGAAGTAGGTTTGATCTGGGTGGATTCACAGTGTGTTCCCAGCCACAGCTATAGACCCATGAGTGTTGAAGTGCGTGTGTTCTTCTGTAGGTTTCTTTATTTGCCCACCCTTCATTCAAGAATAACACCCTTTACCCACCTCCATCTAGTTTAAGTCTCTTTTCTCTTACTCTCCAGCCTCGCTTCTCTTTTGTCGCTTTAGTCCTAATTTTCTCCCTCATTCATTCGCTGCTCTTTATCGATCGTGCAGAAGAAAGTGAATGTATGCCTCAGCAATTATTGTGTACAAGGCCCCTGGAGTTCAAGGTAAGACTGTATAGTCAGCAGTAGAAAATAAATCCGCTCTGGGAGGATATTTTCATTTAGTTTCATCTACAGTCTGCAAATGTGTTAAAGTACAAAGTCATGGCAGCATACTTTTTCATTTCAAAATGCTATGCCAGTGTTTTGGAGACAAATTGCTCCCTTATGGTCAGTGATACCCCTTTCACACATCATTTCCAGCTCCAAAAAATTGTCGGTCCAGAGGCAAGAGCTTTGGAGCTAAGAGGCGACGTCGCTTACGTCTCTCTTACGTCGAGGCGTGCAGGAAACTAAACCCACCTCCCCTGAACATGGGTCGACTGTCATGCCTGCCTACAAGCAGTAGTGCCTATAAACACACTTTATAAAGTCAGGCAGCACTAACCAGGCTTCGTGTGATTCTGTTTATTTGTGCCTTACTTTGACCATCCGTTCACTGTTATCGATCATTGTGGAGAGAGGCAGACGTGTTGTTTTGTATTATTGCAGCTATCGGATGCAAGTAGTCAGTTTAGCTTCGGTTGCTATGCCAACATCACCCGTTTTATACCAGAGAAACTTTCATAACAGCGTTGTGATACCAAACAGTGTCAATTCAGACTGACACACATTCACTTAGGCTAAGGGGAACTGGGGATATGCATCAGCTGCTTGTGTGAGCCGGACAGTGAATACTTTAGAGCGGCCGCTGCAGTGTGAGCTAACCGGGAGCTAACGGGAGAATAAACTCCCGTGGAAGAGCAGCACTGCAGCGGTCGGTAAATGCTGCAGAAACACATTAATAAACAATGAACCACGGCACTCTGGAGCAAAGTATAAGGTTGGAGAAGTCGTTATTCAATTTATTCTGGCTTCGTGTGATTAAAAGCAACATGATCATCGACCCGACGCAGTTGTTGTTGTTGTTGTTGTTGTTGTGAGCTGCCGTTGGGGAGCAAATCAGCGATGTAAACGGTGACGTCATGACGCAGCAGGGGCAGCTCTGGGGCGCCAGTGGGCCGTGTGAACAGAGCGGGAGCTGAAAAGGGAAACCGGAGCTGAACCAGAAAAGCTCCCGCTCGGAGCTAGAAACTGAAAAGCGCCGGTGTGAAAGCCGCATGACTGGACTTGAAATGGTTCTGAATCAACACCTGCTTTTGGACTTGGCTGGGGCCTTGAAAAGCAGACCAGTCTTCAGGTGAAATCTGGATTCTGATGTCGGCTTCATGCAAAATGTAGTACGTTCCACATCAAGTGTTAACGCAATCTGCTTCACATTTGGGAAGTACAGTAGAAGATTTAAGAAGCCTATTTGTATTTTATGATAGCAACGTCTGAAAAAACTTTTTGTAACCAGTTGAAAAAAGAAAAACGATTGATACAACTTAAAATGATCCAATGGCTAAGCCCTGAGGCTCACAGTAATCTTTGAAACCAGATTTGTTCCAGCGTACTCCCTTGAAGATTGTGTTCAACTGTAAATATGTAACCTTAATTATTTTAAAGTTTTATTCAAATAAGTTCCCAATAAAAGTCACCAGTTCACTTCAGAAAACACGGGATACGTCTTTTAAATGTGAATAAGCTCCTAGAAGTGTAACTACTGCAATCACAATCAAACATAATATAAATAATAATCATTATTATAATACAAATAATAATAGATTCAGCACTTTGAACAAGGGGAGGAAATGATACAAACAGAACGTTATCTGTTAAACAAATCCATAGGCATCAGCAGCTTTGAAATTGGTTTTATCTCCAAAATGACTAATGCATTTGGATGAGAGGGCCTGTACAATCATGAATACGTGTTGAATTTATTAATATATGCACCAAACAAACTCCCATCAAAAACAAGGGAGAGATTGAATTGGCAGCATTTCCCTGAGAGCAGAATTACAAAAACTGTATGTCAAAAAATGTATATATAAGGAAGTTGAAAGAGTGTATGCTTGACAAGATGAATAATTTCCACGCATCAACTCACTATCTTTCCGCTGGACTTCACTTAATACCTCCATTCTGTCCAGATACAACTCAAGACCCCAGCAGTAAAGGTCACCCTCAATGCCACGGTGGAGTCTAATTACCATGTATTAAATGGCTTCATTTGCATCCACCTCTGTTCTAACCCTGTCACTCTTTGCTCAGAACCTTTTAGGGCCAAAGATCACACTTGGCAATGCATGTATGGCTCTCGGATGGAAGCAGATGTGTTCCAGTCTGATACAGGAGCTCAGTGCTTTTCATTTGTGTATTAGTCTTTAAAGCCTGCATTAAGTGACTGGGGTTTTGCTTTGCTGGCTCTGAGTTTTTTTGCGGTGATGACATCCAGCCCATAATCGAAGCTGCACTAAAAAGGACCAATGTAATATTACTTTATGTACTTTACAGCAACCTACTACTGTATATACACAACCTCAACTTAACTGTTTATCAATGATTCCTGCTTTGGGGTTAGAGGGACAACAGATAGCTTACTGTGTAACTAGGGATGGGTACCGAGCCCCGGTATTAAATGGGCCACGGGGCGGAATTATTAACGACCGTGGTACCGTTAAACTCCGACGTTATCAGTCTTTTTATCGGTACTGGAGACATTTAAAACATATATGTCATACGTATTATTGCTACATAAACATTATATTGCAGTTATAGTGTCGCCAACTCCGTACCTAATATGCAATAAGACGACAACTATGATGTATGTTCGATCTTTCCAATCCAGACGAAAGATCTCTCTCTCTCTCTCCCCCGTCTGTGTGCGAGGGAACGGGGCAGTTTACACACACACGCGGCTGCTACATGAGGCAACACACTGCGGAGATGGCGGAGAGAAGCGCTCCGAGGTGTGGTTAAACTTTGTGTTTAATCTGTCGATGTGGACAATGCTCGTTGCCAAAAGTGCAATAAGAGTTTAGCATTTAAGGGCAGTAACACGAGCAATTTGTCTAAACATCTTGCAAAAGTGCACCACATTCAGACGGAGAAATGCACCGTTTTCGACTGTCTTTCTATTAGCTCTGTAGCCCCATCCACGAGTAGCGTTTCCACATCAGGTATGTTATGTATCCTTAATCTTCCTCCAGAAGAACCGCTAGGCCTTTTGCAGCACACCTGTATGCCCCACCTGTGTTGCTCTGTACCACTTTATTTTTGCATTAAATACTTGTTATTTGTTTGTTTTTTACAGTTCTGTAAATTCACATTATTTATAATTTGTTTATTTAATTTACCTTTTTTTTCTTCTTCAAAGAACCGATAAGAGTACCTTTTAAGGACTGGATCGATAAGCAGCATCGATAAAAGTAGTAGTACCGTTAAAACCTTAACGATACCCATCCCCATGTGTAACTATAGGAAAGGCATGTCAACATCTAAAATAGATTGTTGTGTCTGATTCAGGTTTGTGTGAAATGCAGGTGTGCATCAAAATAATAGACATCTTTGTAATAGCTCTGCTCCATTGTAATGGATACCTTGGCATCACTTGTCATAGTGCACTGCCAATCCCTCACAAGTACCTGCATTATAATCAAGAAGAATATTATGATGAAGGCTATTACGATCATTCAAAGTCAAAAGGGACCACATTACTCCTGTTCTGGCTGCCTTACACTGGCTCCCTATAGAACACAGGATAGAATTTAAAATTCTTCTTCTCGCCTACAAAGCCCTTAATGGGCAGGCGCCATCTTACCTTAAAGAACTCATTATACCCTACTGTCCTACTAGGGCATTGCGTTCCAAGAATGAAGGGTTGTTGGTTGTTCCTAGAGTCTCTAAAAGTACAATGGGAGCCAGAGCCTTTTCTTATCAAGCTCCACATTTGTGGAATCAGCTTCCAGTTTGTGTTCGGGCGGCAGACACCCTATTCGTTTTTAAGAGTGCGCTTAAGACCTTCCTTTTTGATAAAGCTTATAGTTAGGGCTGATTAGATTCAGCCCCTAGTTTTGCTGAAATAGGATTAGTTTGTCGGGGGACATCTTACTTCTTCCTTCTCTCTGTCTATACCATACTCTCATGTTCCGATTAACCCAGCTTCCCCACATTTATTTCTTTTTGGTGTCTATATACCCCGGGATCCGGAGTCATGGATGATCCTGCGGTCCTGTGTCCTGGATCGCGAGCCCTGGATCGCGAGTCGTGGCTGTGGTCCTGGATCATCGGTCCTGGATGGATATCCTCGTGGATTCATCTTCCTATTATACACACATGCATTTCCAAACATTTGGACTACCTATGTTGCAAATGTATTATCTTTTCAATTTACACACGGCATCTATTGCACGTCTGTCCGTCCTGGGAGAGGGATCCCTCCTCTGTTGCTCTCCCTGAGGTTTCTCCCATGTTTCTCCCATGTCCCCTTTAAACTGTGGGTTTTCTCCGGAAGTTTTTCCTTGTACGATGTGAGGGTCTAAGGACCGAGGGTGTCGTATTGTCATACTGATATTCTGTACACACTGTGAAGACCACTGAGACAAATGTAACATTTGTGATATTGGGCTATATAAATAAACATTGATTGATTGATTGATTCAAAGTCGGATGTTTAAAGATAAAAGATCTGTTTGGAGTTAATTAACAGGATAATCAGACGCGTGATTTATCAGTTGGGTGAAGTCAAGTGAAGTAGCAAGCGCAGTTTGTAAACAAGGAAACCTGCGTCAGCACCATTAGATACTAAAACCATTAGTTTGTTCAACCAATTACGTCCAAACTGCTGATTCAGGTTAAAACATGACGAGGTTGGAGACGTGGGGACAAGGTGGAGGTGGAGGGGGCTAGCCAGTATAATCAAATGCATATTCACAATTAGCACATCAAATAGCCAAGAGCCATTTTCAGGGCAATGATGCATTAAAGAGGGAATTCAATCAGTAGCCCGAGCAGTGTCTGGACTACATGACTGTTACTCATCTGATGTCAGAAGATCCATTTTGTGCCACTGTTTTCCTATCTGTTTCTGTAAATACAAATATAAAAATTGAGCCCAGAAGTATAGTGAATATAAATGTAAAGTATTGATTACTGCCCAACACACTGCTCTGCTGAGCCGAGGTCGCGTTAACCGAATGTTTTCCGTCTATGACGATTTTTCTTTAACAATGACGGAAAAATGACGGGCTAAAATCCCAGAATCGCTACAACCCATCGAAAATATGCACACTGTTCACCATTATTACATGTCGCATGGAGCCAATAAGTTGGGTGATTTACAGTAGGCAGACTCGTACCTGCCGATATTCTTGCATTCCATTGGGCCTTTAGTCTCGGAATCTTCCTGTAAAATAGCTACTTAATTGCCCGATGATTTTGGTATGAGCAGTTAGCGGAGCACATCAGAATGAATCAACCAAAGAGCAAAGGTGTGGGTAAAACACTGAAATGTCTGCATTTTAGTAAAGATTAGAAAGGCATACAAGTTTAAGATCTTGCAGTCTGGTGTTGGTTTTATTTAAATGAGATTCTGGTATTCATTCTCTGTTAGGAAAGCCGGATGTTCAAAGATTTTCTTTTTAATAATCAAATAAATTATTCCTGAGGTGGTGTGGACGGGGTCGGAAAAATGCACGGCGGGTGTTAGGCTCCACTTGCAGGTTGGATACGCTCTGGCTATACAACTTATTTTGTTCCTGAACTCTGGCTTCTCCTGGTCATTTCTCTTAATGACAGTGAAATATTACCGAGGCCCCAGGGATTGATGTTGCCTCTGAATACGAAAGCCCATCAGCTTTTCGCAGTTATAACCTGCCTCTCCAGAGTGTTCCTGGGAAACTCATTTACCCTGGCTGAGTTGAACCCCACACAATTTACACGCATAAGCACAAAAGATACTAGAAAATACTGCTATATCCTTCCGTGTCGCTATTGCTGCTCAAGATGGACAGTAACTATTGTGGTCACAGAGATGGCAAAGGGCTTTTATTTCCATCAAACATACAAAAAAAACAAGGCAGTCAGATGAAAGGTGGTTCGCGGTGCCCATTATTGTTGTTACTGTTTATGCATATCTCAGGAGATGAAAGAAATAAGGCTCAAGGGAGCAGCAGAGGGAAACACTTCCATCATATCTCAAGAGGCACAAACACTGACTGTCCTGCACACACTGAAATACACAACCTGTGTAAGGCGCGGATACACACAGGATTTTCAATTTGCAATCAGACCCAGCGTGGTGAACTATCCATGTTCTCCTCCACTGTCCCTTGTATTTGGCATCACAGTTCTGTGCCGCCATAAAAGCCAAATCTTCTATGACATAGTGGAGATTGCTCTGTCGAAAATGCAATCAGCCAAAGCCGCCTCAAGTGCTGATGAATTACTGTGGTTTAGGAAAAGACAATGACTTGTCAAGCTTTGCACCGATTGGCTCCGTCGAGGGACAGGCACATAGAGGACCTGGGGAAGTCTCAAGACAGCCCTGCATCCTCCAGATCTGACTGTATCAACATTCTTGAATGTCAAGTTGGCTGTGTCGCGGTATGACTCATCCAAAATCTAACTGAGGTAATTATATAAATCTAGAAATCACTTAATATTAAAGTGACTAAGGAATGAGATCATGAAAAAGTTGATTTATACCCACTAAAGCTGCTTAAAAGCACTCATCCTTCCAATGATTCTGTCTTAAGGACAAACTCTAGTGGAAAAAATGTGTTGTTTTTTCAATTTCCCTACTGTACTACTTCATCCTCATATTTTCTACAGGGCTGTTTTTCTCGTTTTTATTTTGTGTCTTTTTACCTGCATTGATCAGGCATAGCAATCCCAGTTCTATCATTGTCAGTACAATGACAATAATAGGCTTTCTAATTCTATTTAAATTCAATTCCATCCACCTTTGTCTAAGTTGTTTCTCAGAATATCCTTTGGAAAAACACAAGTTATATCATTAAAAAATGTGTAATGATACTTAATGTTGCAAAACACAATACTCACTGTTGATCTGTGAGTTATTTCGCTTGATTTAATGGCTTGAGTGCTTATTAAATCTCTCTTGTGTTTTTCATGTATGAGATGTCCCGGAAACAATTAAAAGAAAATAAGACCAAATAACAGATCAGTCTATAACTCTCAGTGCAAGTCAAAATGAGGCAGTCTTAAGTTAACTTGCTATGCAAGGAAATCTTGCTTATAAATCTATGTTGTTTGTTTACAAATTGAAACTTGAATTGGCTATGACTCCTCTCTTCCTTTTGCACTTACGCCATCTTTTTCTCATCAACTTTAATTAACCGATCATTCTTCCCTCTCCCAACTCTGGTTTCCTCAGTCACCTAAAGAGCAGTGCTGCAGGCAGAGGTAACTGAAAATGTGTATTTTACAACATGAAATGTAGCTCCAAGGCATTCACAAATGGGCCACAATTTGCCTCTGACTTATCATAGGCATAGGGAAGTTATATGTATGAAGTCAAATTTAGTATTTGACCTGCTAGTATATGGATTTTGTGTACACGAGAAAGACAAGATATATCCTATATAGAAAGAGTATGACACGTGAGGTAACTGGACATATTTGATGCTTTGCAGCCCTTCACTCTTAATTATAATCACGGCGAGTGATGTTGAAGTACAGTTACAAGATAAAAAGCTCATGTATAATGTACTGATAAAATGTTTTTTTATTTTATTGAGTGAAAGAGGTTATGGCAATTTACATTTGCATAACATCATTGTTGTGATCAATACAGTCATTTAAAGAAGAACATTTGTTTTTCAGTGTTAACGCTTTGCTGGTAATAGAATGCTTATGAATTAGTTTCCTAGGCAGTATCAAGTATGCAATTTCCAACACGGCCATTATCATAAAAATCCACAACGACCATCAGAGTTGTCCTAAAGGAATTAATTATGAATTGTCTTCCGTACTTTTCAACTCCTGTGATGACAACAGACAACCTGCCTAGTGAACACTCTTCATAAATAGAAGCGCCGTTAGCAATGCACAAGTCCTTTTAAAAATGGATCTTTTGCCGCTACATCCCATTCAAAATGGAGGAGCAAAGGAGTCGGTTTTGATTCAATGTGCCATTCAACATCAGCTTCAAAGTAAAAATAGGCTAAATCTAAATGGGGCAATAGAAGAAACCAGACTGTTATGTGACCTCCCGTTTCCCTTCTGTTCAGAGGTACAGTACAATCACATCTCCAGCGGCAAAGTGCTGACTTTCCCATGTCGCCACTGTCAACATTAATTCATGTTAATTCCCGAGCTATGTGTTCATTCTCTAATGCTGTAGACAACACACACTAGCTAGGAGGAGGAGGAGTCTTTCCAGGACTGTGCCTTGGAAATGGACATTAAATAATCATGGGCCCCTGTGCGGAGCTCAGCCATGCCCGGGCTGCCTCAGCTTTAGTGCTCATGTTTTGCTCATCACCGCAGGGGTCAGGTAAAGTGCAGGGCTGCTCTTCTCTTATGGGACCAGTTCATCTTCACATGCGAGCCTCCGCACACAACACGCTAAAGAACTGGCATGGACACAAACACACATGCACGTTCACCTCACTTTAACCCTGCTGGCCTGTCTGTATGCAGTGAGGTCACATCACGGTCACTGAGCATTTTGACGCGTCACCGAAACACAGGAGGGGATCTTTCTATTTTACTTGAGAACGCTGTCTGGTCTATTTTTTGGGGGGGGAGCACATGTGTTGGTACATGTTCCTGTCTGAGTGAGCGGATGTAAGCTGGTTATGTGAAGGTCACCAAGCAAAGCACATGAAAGAGGAAGCAGCCTTTGAGCTCTTATCGGGCGATAAGAGTAACGTGTGTGTTTGGTCAGTCACAATGGAGCAGCCCTTTGCAGTTCAACTGTGGGAGCCAATCAGACGGGTTTGGAAAGTGGCATGGCTTCAGAGATCACTACTTGATGTTTGGTTTCCTCTCTCACTAGAACGTTTTTCTTCTCTAGAGTTTATGATGGAAAGCACACATTTTATAGCAAGTTAAATGGTGCATTTGTCCTCCGTAGTGTGGGGGATGCAGTATGTCACTTTCTGCCACATAGCAAAAATAGCAACTAAAAACCCAGCATGTTGTGCTCATGACATAACTATACATGACATACAATGTGTTTGGTGAAATACTGAAGAAGAGTTAGAATTACTTGGTTACCCTGCTAAACTAAGATTGTCAAAATGGCTTAAAACGGCATCATCTTTCTGAGTTGGCATTAAGTGAAAGCACTGCTGAAGAACAGCTTAACAGAGCTGCTAGCATGCTGTCGAACCCACTCGTTTTATCAATAGAAAGTATATCTATAAACAGTTTGATAAATGAAATGTCAAAAATGTGACATTAGCACAGTTTACACTCTACTTCTTTCACTTTTTTATTTCTCCAGGATTACAAAACTACAACAAATATAGTTCATGTCCAGTGACTTAAAAGAAATGTGAACATTGTTGGATTTGAGAAGGTGAAACCTGATCACTTTTGGTGTTATTACTTGACAAATTACCAATTTAGCAATTATTAACACCAATTAAAAAAATGTATGGATCAAATAAGCTGCTCGCTCACCCCGATTTCCTGCAGATTGGTACGATCATTTTGGATCCTTCATTACATGTGCTTGTTTAGCCCCGCCCTCTGGCCCTAAGGCCAAACATCTTGCATACTCAACATATAACAGACGAGGACCGAATCAGCGGGGTGATGAATGACTTCCAACACACTGTAGACTCAGCAAATGTTAAATATTCTCATTAGCTGGCTGGTTGGACACACACACACACACACACACACACACACACACACACACACACACACACACACACACACACACACACACACACACACACACACACACACACACACACACACACACACACACACACACACACACACACACACACACACACACACACACACACACACACACACACACACACACACACACACACACACACACACACACACACACACACACACACACACACACACACACACACACACACACACACACACACACACACACACACACACACACACACACACACACACACACACACACACACACACACACACACACACACACACACACACACACACACACACACACACACACACACACACACACACACACACACACCCATTAACCATCTGAACCCTAGGCGGTCAAAAACAACCCCCACCCCCCTTGTGCTTTCTTCTCCTCCTGTCTTCATCACTTTTCTTTTTCTGTCTCGATGTATCCGCTTCTTGCGCTGGAAGCGACAGGCAATACTGGCGTCGGAGTTGTCATACATTTCTCTGTCAAAGCAGAAGCAGCGGGGCACTGGAGATGGACAGACACCTGATCTGTTGTAACTGCTGCTCCCCTTTGGGAACGCTAATCCCAGTTGTTAGCACAAAATCAAGATTAACAGTAACAGCTGTCCTTAAAAATGCTGCAACTTGTATCTCTATCTTTGTTTTTTGGCTGTTACAACTATTACTACAGTACAAGAAGATATTAACTCATATGTATATCCAGGCTTATTCAATTAATTGCAAATGATAGTAATCTTTTAACTTTGTAACCCTAAAGAGAATCAGGTAACAAGACACATTTGGCTCCATTTTCTGCAATACCAAGCTGCCAACAATAGCTCTGTTTAGGAGGAGGGTGTGGGATAAAGAGTGGAGAGCAGCAGGCGAGAGGAGCAGAGCACACAGCTCAGGGCAGAGGTGGCTCCCGGCCATCCATCTCTGGTTTCAGGATTCAGAGAGTGCTGACAGGTCCGGGTCCCCCGGCACAGGCCTCTGGGCTGTAACCACGGATACCCAGACAAACCAAGAGCTGTCACTCAAGCAGTACCAGCTAGACGGAGTCACGGGAGATGAGAAAACAGGATAGCGAGACACCAGGGGTGTGTGTACGTGCTTATACCTACATAGTGTGCGTATATTACAGAATAAAGGACATTCAGAAGCTGCAAATGCAGACAGTCACTGGGCTAGAGAGATATCATCAGTCACTATCGGGACACAAACAGAGGACAAACAAAAAAAGTAATTCTTGATATTGTTGGGAAACTTCAGGCTTAGACAAACACAGACATGCTGATAATGGCAAACTTCCATCTCGTGAATTTTGCAACCGTCTAAAGCTCCTTGACATTTTTATATAAGCTTGCTCTTATTTTGGCGAGCACTGCTAAACCTTCTTTTTAAAAAGGCAAATAAAGGAGATTGTAAGGGCGGCGCCGTGCGGCAAAAAGTGGGAACGATCAGGTTCAATTTTAGGGATGGCAGATTTTTACAAATGAATAAATGCAGCGGTAGGGCCATGTACTGTAAGAGCACACATAAAATTAAAGGAAAATATTCCATCTCATCTCTGAAGACAGGGAAAACCGACAACAAAGGCAATCATGGATTTGCTGTATGCTCATAGTACACTCAGACATTTTCTAGCAGATGAGAACAAAAACACACAAAGGTTTCCACACAGACAAGAAATGGAACAAGGTTTTTCTATAATGTCTGAACATTTATGAATTGTGTACAGCAGAAGAATAACAAATACATTAATTGAAATGTCTACCTTAGTGAAGTCAGAGGGGGGGCGTCTCTTTGTTCTACACTCTGGCATGTATTTCTCCTAGTGGCTAAAAGTAGGATGCCTGAAGGTTAGACACACACACACACACACACTATGTAGATAAATGACTCCTGAGCTCTGGAGTTTGATCCAAACGAAGCAATGATGTAGCTCACTGGCCCGGGCCCACACTGAAGTAAAGTGTGTGCTCTAGTAAAATGTGCTCTCGGTGAGTCAGAGTGCGCGTGAGCGTCAGTATGGTAGTGGTGAGATAGAGAAAACGAGGGAGAAGAGAAACGGACAATATGCGGCTTATGAAGCTTATACTCTATGTTGTAATGACCAGCATGCTAATCTGGAATCCCGAGAAAGAAAAAAAATAAATACTAGTGCCAAAGAAGTAGACACTTAAATGCTGTGTTTCTCATTCAACAGCGTACACAGCTGCTTGCCAACAACTGATGCGCCACAAATGTGTGTATGCGTTATTGTATTAGTGTCAGAATGTGCTTCTGTATCCATGTGTGTAATTATGTTGGTGTTCATACCATCATCCATTTTTGCTCCAATCTCCTAATAATGTTTCTGAATGCATGTGTGCCTGCCTGTGTTCTCATGTGTGTGTGTACATGTTTGAGATGATAGTAATGTTTATGTTTTTCCTCTCAATACCAAAGCCCAGCGGTTCTCCTGGCAGTGCAGCGCAGCAAAATTGGCCTGAGAGGCTTGGGAACATTTCCCCCTTACACACAGGGGCTAATCAATAACGTCTCGGTTGAGGAAGCCACTCTCCATATGAAGGTGAGCTGACACAGCAGTCCCAGCAGCCGGAGGGGGGAAAGAGAGGGGGAAGGTGGGGATGGAAATGATTGCTTTACAAGCGGTAAAATGTGCTGGGAACCCTCTGTGGACGCAGCGCTACACGCCTGCTCAATCCTCTGGTGGAGGAGTGAAGGGGAGTGGCGAGCGCATGCATACACGTTTGGTTGGAAACACAAAAGACTGCTCTCTCTTTAGCTGCGAGTGCAATCTAGCTCTACTGGTTTATCTATTTCTTACTCATATTTGCTCTACGTCAATCTACCCCAATGCAGCACCCTAGGAAGCCCAGACTTAGCCTTTGCTAAACCAATCCCAGCTCTACAGTAGCACCATGGAGCTGGAGAGCATAGGATTATTCCTACCTTTACTTCCTCTCTCGTCTGTTTATCTTCCATGTCTCAACAGCCATCAGGCAATGATTAAATATGGGAATTCACAAATGATCGGGCAGGAGGATGGGTAAGGAGAGGCTGGACATTGCAGGGTGCTCAGACGTCCTTCAGACATGGCAGGGATTCTGCAGCAGCAGTAGTTGACAGAAGAGAGAAGTAGACTGTATCTCATTAGCAGTCCTGAATCATCTCTCAACATCACCTACAAGTCCCGTCTATTTTCTCTCCTGTCTTTACATCATCCGCCAGCAGGATCACGCAAAATGACTGGCCCAATTTTCATTCAAACTTGGAAGGAAAGACTAGTGGAGCCTGATAAAGACTGAAGAGTACTGAACCTTGCTTCAGATCACAGTGAACAAAGCAAGCGCGATGCCATTGTTGTGTGATTATAGAGAGCAGGGAACATTTGAAAACTCTCCTTACTTGTGACCGAGCTACTGAAAAACACTGCCAACGTTAGATATAGTGAGAAAGTCAAACCCAGAGTTTAACCTCACACATTAAAAACACAAACTGCAGACCACTACCACACTGTTGCTAGAAGTGGCATCGGATCAGCCCCAGGAAGCGGTGCATTAAACATGCAGATAACTGGGCTAATAAAGAGAATTGGCAGCTTAATGTCTACATGATTGGATAAAGCAAACCTGGAAAGAGTTGGCTCTCAGATTTCAGACTGATAGGATAATAGAGCGAGGCAGGAAAATCTATGAATGGATAGGAGTCCCGAGGCATAGCTGAGAGGGAGTAATAAATGAAGGAGTAGGGCAGAGTGAGTGAGGTGCTAACTAACACTAAAAGGCGATGAAATGTTCACTGTGATGGATTACTTATTTCAAGGTGAATTTAAGTCTCTGCATGTGGATTTTCCAATCCATTTATATAGCACATTTAAAAACAACAGAGTTGAACAAAGTGCTGTACATCAACAACTGTATAAAAGCATAGCATAAATACATAAAAACAGGACATGAAACAAATGTAATACACGAGACAATGAAACCAGATCAGAAGCCACCGACTGAAAAACTCTCCTATATGACGTAAAAACAATACAAAACACTAGTAAGGTAAAAAATAAATAAATAAAAACCACATTTAACAGCACAAGTGTCACCTGGGCTGTACAGTAAAAGCCAGGGGAAATAAGTGGGTTTTTAAACGAGATTTAAAAACAGGCAGAGTTGGAGCAAGTCTAACCTGGAGGTGTAATTCGTTCCATAACTTTGGAGCTGCAACAGCAAAGGCTCCGTTTTAAAATCTAAAATGATAGGAAACCAACGGCTCCCCAGAAGATTGGAAATCAATCCAGAAACCTTAAAGTATTCTTATTTTTGTTAAGAATCCATGTGATTTCAGTAAAGTAATGCAAACCACCAATGTGATCTCTTTCAAGCAGGTTTTCCAGAGTGCTTGAAGGTTATGCTGCAGCTGTAGTTATCCAGTACATCTCTGGTACTAAAGGCGAGCAGCTGTTTGCTCTCCCTTGGTTGAAAAGGGTGGTTGTGTTGCACTCTTCAAGCTGCACCATGACAGTAAATAAAACTTCTGGAATGAGACTTTCACATCGGCACTGTGAGAGTGGCAGCAGTTGCAATTTTGTCATCAAATACATCCTGAAGAACAGAAAATATGTGACATTTGTGACAAGCTGAATGTCGAAACACATCCCTGTCCATCATTTGGATGAAATGTTAAATGGGATGTGCATTGCAATAATACTGCCACATCTTCGCCGCTTTCTGGCGAGGGTAAAGTGGATGTTCCGTGGCGCAGTGCGATAAAGGAGGAACAAATAAGACAAATGTGAAAATGCTTTATGTATATATTCGAGATAAAAAACAAAGTACAGCCAATATAAAGCAACCATCTGAATGTCTAAATAAAGAATGACCCCTATATCGCTGGCTTTTCACTCCATTCTGGGGTGATAAAATCATGCAGCCTGGCTACAGCAAGTTGTTGACCGTGTGAGGATGCTCGGTGCACGCAGCCATTATAGCAGCTGTCTACTCCGGTAAGGGCTAGATGAGCCAACCGAGGTGAATATATTACTCAGTCAGTGAATGTCACAAATGCCATTTCCAGCTGCTGAATGTCAGACTCTTGAGGTTACTGCCAACTATGAGGAGGGCCCTGACGTCTATATTCCCACTTGCTAAGAGAAAAATAAATATCAATTCGGGAGAGAAATTAACGGCAAATGATTGGTGTGTTACTGCATCGCCACTCGACACATTCAGTGGAAGTGGAATAGAGTTAGGAATGGCATGTGTTGTTAGTGCAAACAAACTTAACAGGAACAGTTTTAGTCGGGCATTTTATTTGGTGGTGGCGAGGCTGCCACTTTTATAGAGTGGCTCCTTCACTTGCACAGCCGAGCAGGCTCTGGATTGTTCTCAGCTAGAAATCGAAAAAACTAAAGAACAGTAAAAAGAGAGGAAACTGAAGCATCTCTTTGTAATTCTCTCCCTGCTTAGTGAGGCTCATTGTTTGCAGCACAGTCATCAGGGGCATGCTGCTGCTGCTGCTGAGTGCTGGGAGCCCATGCTTATTATTTCCCACATCTACAGATATGAATGTTTGACGCCAAGGTCGTTCCCCTCCAGCTATCAATACCTCTCATTCTGCCATCACTCATTACTGCTATACATCATCTCTCTCACAGCTCTTTATATCTACTGATTTAATAAGGCGTAGCACTTTTTCAGCTACCAGAGCATGGGGCGGCCAAAACCACAGACTCATTTAAATATATATATGATAAGAACATTTCTTAAACATGAATGAGAGCAAGCTCCAAGAACACCTCATTGTTTGTATTGAAGACCGATTCGATTTCTTTATTCATTCATTTATTAACTTATTTTCAATCAAAAAAGTTTGTCATCACTGCTGAATAACATGCATCATTTCATGAATTCTGCTTTAAGTGTTCAAAGACTGCAGCGGCCCGCCATAATAAGTATTGCCATAATAAGTATTGCCATAATAATTTAAACTATAACATATACATTTCACCCGGTGGGTTGTTATATTTCTACTGTACCCTCATGGTGCAATGTTTATGAACTGGCATGCGGTCGAAATGTAGAATATGCAGTATTTATATTTATGCATGTTATAAGGAATCAAGGTTCACGAGCATAATTCCGGTTGAACATTTTTGATGTGAGCAAAATTAGTTTTGTGTTGCAGAAAGAAGCGGATTGGTCAACAGCATCACCAAGATGTGCTGATTGACGGGATGATAAATGTGTATCTGCTTTGAATATACAAATATATATTTCAGATGGAATATCTCCAAACACTCCTGGATGTTTTTTTTTTTTATTGTATTCTACTATAAGCATTTGTTATGACTACAAAAATATAATAAAAAGTAAACTGACGATTGGGACAGACCAAAGATATAAACAATAATTATTCTTTCAGAACGCTTGAAGATTATATCCAGCAAACCACTAATTTCATGCAACTGCCAACACGTTTGACTGTATTTACTCATAAACCTCCCATCAATCTTGGTGCTTGCTGCTCATCTTCAAACTGTCAAGTAGAAAAACAGGGCACTACTTTCCGAGAAGAAAAGGGGCCCTGTGCCGACCAAAGTGTACAACAAAAGAAAAACAATCTCCTGTAATTGCCTGCCATCAAACAGAGAACAGTGATTTGAAATGCTAGATTGAGTGAGGGTATGGCAGCGCATATTGCAAACCATTCAAGGACGTTAGAACCATCCATCTTCCAAGGAATCTGTGAGCCAATGACAAAGGAGAAGACAGCCTGATGGTGGTGAGGTGTTACCGGCCAGATCATTAGAGCTGGACAGGTGACACACTAAACAATGAGGTGAAAGGCTGCCTCTGACCTTTGGAAGGTAAAAGGTGGGAAATGTGCGCATAGATCGAGTGGCGCAGAAACGTATTGATTTCAGACAGTTTATCTATATCACAGCCCACACACACAAGGTGAACAACACTTTCACCTGTCAGGATTAGGCCTGCAAAGCCCGGCAGACAGAGAAGGTGAGCATGATGTTAACATGGACCCACAGATCTGATATACATCAATCCATCCATCTATATGCAGGAGGATTAAAGCACCTCTCAAGCTTCAGTGTGAGATAGCTGCACATCAGTTACATCTTTTTATGCAACACATCTAGCCATTAATACCTCATATTCTCTACCATATTGTATTCCTTGTGGCCAATGGGTGCCGTCTTTCTGGTCAATACTGAAGCTAGACATTTCATATTGATTAGTCTGTTTCCAGAGCACCAATACATAATTCATCACCTCTTTGTGTGTACGTGGAAGCACATTTATAGGTGTGCGGGTTAGTGTTGGAAGGGTAAACCATCAGTCAAAGTCAACACCTCCCTTCGCACAATTACCAGAAGTGTTTAGTGAAACAAAAGACTCCTCGAAAAACAAAATGCCGCCTGCTGACGAGATGTGTGCGAGTGAAGCGGCAAATCACAGCTCTTATCTGCCCGCTCTTCATGAAATGTAGAAAAAAAGGGTCCGAGGCTATTTTATGAAACAATTAAAAGCCTGATGCGATAAGAAGACAAGACGAGAAAAACAAAGAGTTCAGTGCCTTGGCCAGAGCGCGTTAGCCTCTCTCAATCTTTAAGTGGAAATTGGGTTTGGGGCTGAGTGTTTTCCCCACAGGCACATCAGCACCTTTTCCAGAGATCAGGGATCATCACACCCAGGCTCTCAATCCAAACCTCAACCAATACCAGAGCAGAAACCAGAGTGGTCACAGCAGTCCTGGATCAGTAGTCAGGTGCAGTCTCTGTAAAGTTGCTCATCACAAGGGCACTATACTGCTTGTGAACAATCCTGGCCGTCCACGCTGGGGCGCCTCACAATACCCTCCAGTAATGATTCATAGACATTGGTTAATCTTATCAGGGACTGCCTGGACACTGCTGTAATAAACTGGAAATTGTCTAGTGAATCTCATGAAATCACAACCATGGGGAAACTAAAAACCACCACGACTGCTCAAAGCAAGAACGGACAAGTCTATGGACTGTTCTTGTAGAGGCCAGCTATAATGTGATGTGTTAATTAATTATGTGATAAACAAACATAATTCAGCTGAATATCTAATTAGATATAATAAACAGAGAGCGAGAGAGTTCCTGGATTGCCATTTTCCTCATTATGCGTCTAATATTTATCAAACCAATTAATAATGTAAGAATGATATAACCAAGGCTTTGAAAAGCAATAAATGGCATGGATTTGATTTAACCTTCAGGTTAATCAGACACGGAAATGTAATGTCTTGAATCCCCGCCCGCCCCTTTCTTATTGAAAACTGCTTGTGAGACCTGGAACTTCCTTGGATGTACGACTGGTATAAGTAGAACATTAGATTACGGTGAGGTCTTGAGTAATGAAGGAATCTGCTTGTCCTTCATGATGTTACTCTCAGGTAGTAAAGCCGCCTGACACAGACATAAATAATGACTGGCCACTTAAATTAGCCCAATCATAAAATATAATTTGAGAGACATCCATCTAATATGACCCAAAGACTTTAAGAGAAAAGAACAGTCCTGTTGTTCATTTATTAAATATCACATTCACTCAACTTCTGTCAGGGCGGCAAGTGACATTGCAATGTAACATTTAGGGGTCATTGCATGTATGTGCTTTTGTTGAAATATTTAAGAGGTGCAGTAAATCTTATCTGAGGGATGCAAGGTTAAAACTTACACATTCAACACTCCTCTCTGTGATCTGTCAGACATAGTGATGTAGACGTGAGGTTTTGAATGCCGATTTTCTTGTTGTTTTCCATTTTCCATTTATTCTGTTTCCAGAAAAAACACCTGCTATTGTATTCAAGGAAAATACCTTTCTATTTTTGAAAATTATGCGAAAATGAGATTAAAATGTTAGAGAATATAACATGAAAGATAGCTTAAAGTCTACAGCAATGCTAATAGATCTGAGAGACGGGATTGGGTACAGTTAGGCTTTGAATGGATGCCAACACCAGCATGGTCAAATATTTACAGTGACAATGCCATTATCGCAAATTTATTTTTAGTATGCTTACATTTTCTAATGAGAACATAATACATAGTACAGCTGAGGTTAACGTAACAATCCGGGTCCCAAACCAAAGTATTTGACAAAGATAAATGTTAAATGCTGGTCAGGGATTATTAACATAATAAGGAATAGTTCTCTAGGGCACAAGAATATATGGACCTAAAATGTGTGATGGTCAAGCTTGTACTGATGTAAAATGCTTCACTGCCTTCTTTGGTGTATTGTGGCTGTTCTCAATAGTATACATCATTACAAAAAAAACAATAGCTATTAAAATGTCAAGGCAATTTTTCTTGAAATTCTTTGGATATTGCATTATGAACTGTGTTGACAAAGTGGTGGACTAACCGCTCACTGCGTGGATAAAATGTCATCTTTCAGTGACGGAACAGTTTGCATCCATTATCCAGCGTGAAGTATGTAGCATCTCACCTCCTGCCGTGCAATGTTTTGTTGATTATTACAAAGGTTCAATAGGTTTGCACCATACAGGCAGCCATGCCAGCAGTGAAGCCTTCTCCCGTTACAGTAAAGACCCAGAGATGAGGAATGGCAATTCTGATGTCACTATGTGTCAGGACCAATTTCGGATGAACTTCTCCATTTTATCTGCTTTCTCCTCACATCTCTCAATGTAAAAAGGATTAAGGATTGATTGAACCCATTTTATTCTACCAAATGATGGGTATTTTACGAGCACAGTATGGCCCCGAGTTGGGTGTGAGCAAGAGAACACAGACTTTCTTAAAAAAGCATAAATGTTTAAATAAAGAAAGGTGTTTCTAGGTTAGATCTTTTGTAAGAAAAAAAAAATAAGCCTCTTTCATTCAACACTTTAGTGGGGGAAGCGACTCCTATCTACAGACTGATGGGAGTCAATGTGTGATGTCAAATGTGATAACTGGCAATTGCCTGCAGATACACATACATACCATCGCAGACCAATCCAGGCAAAAAAAGGAAGCCATTTGAAAATAGATGGAAAGATCATTCTAATATAGCCTTGTCATCATCTTCTATCCTAGATACCGCTGTTTATTTCCCCCTGAGAGCCTGTGGACCTGCATGGTGAAGAATACGCCACTCAAGCTCATCTTCAAAAATCTGTTTACCAGGATGCAGGGTAGAAAAGGGGGGAATTTGACTCACAAATTCAACCTCTGAGTGTTCATGTCAATGTCTTCCAATCTGATTGTTTTGGCATTCACTCACATCTGTGTGAGGCAAACACTGAGGCAGATGTTGAGGAGCCAGAAAAAGGCTTTGACTAAATCAACATGAGAACACAAATGAGCAAGCCTGCATGCTGGCTGGACACAATGCATTGGAAGCACCAGGAAAATGATATTGATTTTACCATGTTTAGTGTGTCAACATGCAACCAGCATAAAGAAAAAGGTACAGCTGAGGCCAGTGTGAACGGCACCAATTTATTAATCGAAAGGTGTTCCTTAAGTTAATAAAATGTACACATCTAATAGTCTAACTAGTCACTCAATAGTCGTTTAAATAATTTGAAATCCATGGAGCCACGCTACAGTTAAAGGTAGGGTAGGTAAGAATGGAGAAACCAGCTTAAGTGCGCTAGAATTTGAAAGTACACAACCGGAAAAAAATCTGCCCCTTCCTTCAGAGTTCCTTACAGAGCCCCTCCTCCAACACACACAAACGTGCACATGACCAATGAGGGCACGAGATAAGTTTGTGCACAGATGGAAGGCTGACGGGCAGGTAGGCCATCCAGTTATTTTAGCCGGGCCGCCTCAGATGATTGGTCGTGCTTTTTACAGTACTACGGCTTCCACAGATTACATTTTTTTTAATGTATTTATTGTCAAAGCATTTAAAGTATTCATTGCTATCAGTATGTTAAGAGCATTCCATGGAATATAACAAAAAGTGTTTCTGAAGTGAATTACCTACCCCACCTTTAAATTGACAACGCTTTTAATATTTTGTATCAAAACACTTCGATCTACAATTTGCTAATTTAGACTTGAGCCTTTACCCAAAAGATTTAAGATGTAATAGTCTGACTGAACACAGAAAGGGCTTCAACAACAAGCTAACATGTTCTTACAATGTTGACTAAGAAGAACACGAAACAGACAGCAAAGCCCCAGTTACAAATATTTTCAAATAGTTTTGAATTGAGTGGCATCATAATTCAGCATATGTGTATCGATAATTAACACGCTATCTGTAATGAAGTGGACATTCTGATATCATGAGGGCAGAAGGGCGTGTGGCGAACAACAATGAAATTCAGCGAACTGTGTCAGAGAAAATGCTGGCGTAACGCAAGCAGAGAAAATGTGAATGAGAAATGTGTCTTTGTGAGTCAAAAGCTCATTATTACCAAGCCGAGATGTGATTTGAACAGAGATACCACAGATCTGTGAAATCTGGGCATAATTCCCACCAATAGCAACTACACAACAACAGGCCTTGTGCTATGCAGAGGGTCTGCTTCCATTCAGTTCCCAAGATCCTCCAAACCAAACAGTTTGTGTGACAGCTGGACTTTCACTCTGTACCATGAATGGAAGCTTCGGTCGGATTGTGTTTGGAATCTGCAACTGTGGGCCAACAGACACAAGATTACAGCCCACCAAGGAATGAGGATGTAGTAAAATACCTGGTCTCCAAGGGAGAGAACAGCAGACCATTAGCCATAGCTTCCAAATGCTACTTTGCACTTAAAATGTGTGAATGCTGGACCCAGGCATCAGTTGTACATTTACAGTTAATTTCAACAGTACAACTTGAGGCGCAAAACGGGGGTTATTGCAAATGTTATAGGTCATGAAAAGAGGTGTCTTATTGTGGAAGCAAACTGAGGGGAGTGAGGCTGAAATGGCAAGCTGCAGGAAGGGTCTTACAATAATGCTTTCTCCAGCTGCTCCACCTTAGGCTTATTGTTCCACAGTGCCTATCAGAGGAGGACAGGACAGCATTTGAACAGAGCTAGGCTGGGGCCAGGGCAGCACACCTTGGCCCTCACATGCTCCATTAAACCGGGAGCGGGGGGGAAAGTATGAGTTCTTGACAGTTACTGGCTCAGAGATGTGCTGCCACAATTACTAGTCCCTTCGTCCCCGTCCGTGCTTTGGTACCTTGTTTAAAATGGCTGCCCGTAGCCACGACTGGATTTAAACAACAGAGAAGCTACAGCCAAGAGGACCGAGCAGCCCACCAGTGACAAGAACTGTTGCTTCTTCTTCCATTATTTATCTATTTTGTTGCTTTGTTCAGTTGTGACAGTAGTTTGGTCCATGTTGCTGGGCAGACTTAGGCTGCGGCCACACGAGGACGAAAACGGTCGTTTGCGTTACTGTTTAGTGTCATAGAGACCGTTCGGCCACACGAGGAAGACCGAATACGGCACTAAACGACTGAGGAAACGATAACGGGTCCCAAGATGGATAGAACGGCATACACAACGCTCTGGGGGGTCCAACGGCTCCGTGTGTACGCCCTATACCAGGGGTCGGCAACCCGCGGCCCTTTAAGCCCTCTGCTCTGGCTCCCTTGAGCTTAGACAAAAATAAGAAGGAAATAAAATAAAAGTATTTGTAGAACTATTTATATTTTGTTGCATGGTTGAAAATGTTTCGCATCTTGTATTTTGAGGTGATACTGTGACACATAAATAAAAAACAAAACGGTTTTAATTAGGTCAACTAAAATACGCGTCACATCCTGCTACGGTCCCGCGCGAGCGCCTTTTCTTGGAGGCGAATAACCCCCGGCTCGATGAGCGAACTATGGATAATTCAAAGAAAAGTACCGGAGGAACACAGGATTTAATTCTGCGTTGACAGAGTTATCTGCTTTCAGAGCAAACGATGCTGGTTTACCGGTATGTTTGAGAGAAGTTGTCAACGGTGGTGCAGCCTTTACGTATCGAGGAACAACACGGGAGAGGAAGACAGCTGACGATCTTCAGTCATAATTCAATGGGGTATGTAATTTATTTCAGAAAACACTTTTTGTTATATTCCATGGAATGCTCTTAACGTCCCGATAGCAATGAATATATTAAATGCTTTGACAATAAATACATACAAAAATTAATCCGTGGAAGCCGTAGCGCTGTAAAAAGCACGACCAATCATCTGCCTCGGCCCGGCTAAAATAACTGGATGGCCTACCTGCCTGTCAGCCTTCCATCTGTGCACAAATTTATCTCGTGCCCTCATTGGTCATGTGCGCGTTCGTGTGTGTTGGAGGAGGGGCTCTGTAAGAAAGTCTGAAGGAAGAGGCATATTTTTTCCGGTTGTGTATTTTCAAATTCTAGCGCACTCGAGCTGGTTTCTCCATTCTTACCTACCCTACCTTGAACTCTTTTTAGGGTGCAGCTATACGTTTTATTTATTTCAAAGTGGGCCCATTTTAATAATATTTTTTTTCCCTTCAAATGTGCAGAGGACTCCCGAAGTGCTGTGTTTAATTTATTTTAAAGTAGGCCTGTGTATGATTTTTAATTCTCCTTATAAGAGTTATTTGTTTCTTATTAGAGGTTAACAGTTTTATATCATGTAATAAATAGCATAATAAATGCAAAAAAACTGTAGTTTTTGTCTGATATAACAATAAAAAACTATGAAATATGTTTTGCGGCTCCAGACAAAAAAATGTTTTGGAAAAAGGAGCAAAACGGCTCTTTTGGTCAAAAAGGTTGCAGACCCCTGCCCTATACGATCATTTTCTGATAATGATGAGGCAATAGCCCCGCCTCTCCCCACCTCTGCTGCTCACCCCCGCGTCAAAGTAAACTGCACACTGAATTCAGATTATTTATCTTTCTCTCGATATGGACCTAAACGCGAGTGAAGTCTAATCTGACAGGACGGAGACACGCAGCTCTGCTCACCTGAAGCTCCTCCCGCTGCAGCAAAACACACACTTCAAGTCAGATCATCGCCCTTAGCTATTTTAATTACCTATCAAACTCCCTAAACTAGTTATAAATATGTTTATTTTTACTGTCGGCCGGGTCACTCATTACTGGATCAGATGCTGCATGAGACAGACACTGACGCTGTCCGAAGAGAGGGAGGAAAAAGAGAGGCTCCGTGTATTTTATCATTATATTATATATAGTCGTTATTCATTTGTTTTAAAGCTCAATAAATAACAAAGAAGACCTTTGACCGGCACTTTTATAATTTTGTCCGGAAGATTTAAACTTTAATACACGTTGACTGGCGAAAAACTCTGCCCGGTTCCCTCGGCCCCCACCGCAGAGAATAAACAGAAGGGCAACCATGACAACCATGCTTCTTCGCTGCTTTTGTGGAGGAAGTTACAGCGCCACGTACAGGCTCCTGCATATGTACTGCAGCTTCTCCAGCGGTTGGAGCTAAACGGAGCGGTCTCGTGTGGACAGACACTATCCGGATAACTATTGCGTGTGGACGGAAGCTTTTTTGCGATTGCGTTTGCGTTAATCCTATGCGTTTAGCCGTTTTCGTCCTCGTGTGGCCGCAGCCTTAGTGACATCTATTACATATGCTAATACTACTGTCCTTCTAAACACTTTCTTAAGGCAGACAGCGGCTGGTCTGTGCTTCATCCTCAACACTCACGTTCTCCCTCTCTACCAGAAACACCACTGTTCCTACTTTCTTTAGCCAGTATCCATTTGTCAAATAAAGCTGGAAGGAAAAATAAAATGTAATGTTGGTAAGCTGATATACTTGATAGAAAAAATGATTGAAGGATTGACTGATCTGAGACTTAACGCTGTGGTTTGTTTGGTACAAATACTAATGCAGTTGGCTTTCAGGACTTCATTAGGGTGTTAACAATTATTTCCAGAGAAAAGACAAGTCTGCCTTCCAGACAATAAAGTACATCAATACTTCTAACACATTACTTTTGAAAGTGCCCACCCTTCTAAATAAATGGTTATTCATAAAAGTTTCTGACTGCAGCTTTACATTTTCCAAACACAATTTAACCCTGCTAAATAACAGCAGTAACGTTCATACCATGTCAACTGCATTATATTTATAGTACATGTTGTCATCTCGTTTGTTGTAAAAGCTTTGTAGTCTGACCTGAAGGTGCAAACAGCAGAGAGACTTTAGACTAAGAAAAAGAAGATCTTGCATCACCTAAGGGAAATATAAAAGGTTAATTCTGGCAAGCCTATTTCGCATCCCAGAATAGAGCAGAGTGCATAAATGATTATCTACTGCCGGGGAGAAAAAAAAAGTTTCTGATTGGATTAATCCAAACTGGGGTCATCTCGTCGTAAGAAGGAACAATGTATCTATTTCGTATTCCTACTGTGCTTTTTTCTGATTGAGAAAAAAAGGCAGAGAGAGGGAGAGATCATGAAGAAGGACAGCCTACAGTCAGCTCCAGCAGAGGGGCCTTGCTGACCTAGATCCAGGCTGAGTGGGGATGATATTAGCAAAGCAATTAAGGGAGATGACAGCCGTCAGGCACGGTCAGGCTGACTGAGCGGGCTCCCCCTCTCTCGCTTCCTCCTATAATGGCTATTGATTTTTCACAACCAAAACAAGAGGCCCTCTCAGCATAGAAGTGGCTGAATTGGTAAAGAGATTTTTTCTTTTTTAACAAAAAAGTAGTTTTAACAGAAGAGTGAGTAGAAGAAAGTGTAGATTGGCCGGGTGTAAGGGAAGGGGCTGAGGATCTCAGGTTGGTGATCCCGTCAGCTCTTTTCTTAGATGTGCTGAAATCACTCCAGCCATGTCAGAAACTTCATTCCCCAGAGATGATAGGGAAGTGTAACTTCTACCTCAAAAAACTTGTTCCGTGTTTTTGCCATGGGGATGAGAAAAGGAAAATATTTGGGGTAAAGTAAGGCCAAACTAACTTCTGGTTTTACAAAAGTCAAAGCTGGACATGCAAGTTAGTTTGCAGTTCAAATATTATGGGTAGATCAAGAGGTAAGGGTGTAAACTTTTATGAAATGTAATTTGCTTTTTAAAAAGTGTCTATCCAACAGATTTTCTTTGAAAAAGTACTTATTTGGTAATTAAACTCCACAGTAAAACAAACATGCTGATACAGAAAAACTAGCGCTTTCAAGAAAGATGCATTTGTTATGTTGTCCACTCCCAGCGTTTCAGACAATGAGGTTTTAAAAGTCCAGAAGTTGTGGGTAATGTCAGTTTCTGACAGGATCTTTCAGAGGAACTCTCAGGAAATCTAATATTTTTAAAATGTTGATTTCGTAAACAGTAAAAAGTATCTAAAAGTTTACCACAGCTTGAAACAGATCTATTTATATGTACGCCAGAGAACTTTGGGAAATCTCATAAAAACATACTACAGTATGGCTGCATCAAAATACCCCGTGGAGTGGACCATACAACCAAATAAGATTTACAGCAATTGCAGGAGACAGCACCACTTAAATCACTCGCCCATACAGCCGACACAGAGGAGCGCACTGTATGCGACGCTCCATCCCAGCATGCTTTGCTCCGGGCGTGCGACTCAGTGGTGGTGTTTGACATGCCTGGTTGAATCTGATCTCAGTGGGTGGCTTTGACAAAAGTAGGTGAAGTTCACACACAGGAAAAATACATTATACACACAAACATCTGTGGAACATAAGTGACATGATGAGATAAAACGGCAAAGAAAAATAGTTTGAGACAGAATAAAGTGAATTCATACGTGCTGCTTTTAAAAATTGCTCAATACATGTGCATATATAGTATATTTGGCATCCTCTGAAAGAACACTGGGAGACATTACATTACATGTTATTTGTTAGACGCTCTTATCCAAAGCGACTTACATACTCAATACTGTGGGCAATCCCCACAGGAGCAATTTGGGGTGAAGTGTCTTGCCCAGGGACACAACGTCATGCTGACTGCAGTGGGGTTTGAACCTGTGACCCCCTGATCCGAACACTAAGGCTCTATCCACTGCGCCACACGCCTCCTGCACAGAGAGGTGCCATATACTGATGGATATTCACTAACATGTTTGTTTTCTTTCATCAGCCCGTCTAGCCACAGAAGGTCAGTAGGCTATGTGCAGGAGAGGGTTTTCTTCTTCTTCTTTTGTACAACTGCTCTCAAAAGCAAAGAACACCTGCTCATACATGGAGTATTCTCCAGACAACACACCTAGCTCAAAGCCCTGAACTGCACTGTTTAACTTGCTTAGGTCTCTATGCTATAGTTATGCTATGCTGAGTTCTGGATTAAGTCGTGGACTTCGGGTCGTGGCTGAACCTGTCTCGTCATGGTGCTTCCCTGATGGCTTCCACAGGATTGTAGCTGACATCCTCTTATTACAGACACATGCATTTCCTAACATTCGGTCTATATGCTGTAAAATGTATTATCTCTTCGATTTACACATGGCATCTATTGCACGTCTGTCCGTCCTGGGAGAGGGATCCCTCCTCTGTTGCTCTCCCTGAGGTTTCTCCCATTAGTTCCCCTTAAACTGTGGGTTTTCTCTGGAAGTTTTTCCTTGTACGATGTGAGGGTCTAAGGACAGAGGGTGTCGTTTTTCTCATACTGATATTCTGAACAATCCGTGTAGTTGTATTTGCTGTAAAGTGTCTCTACTGTAGGCTAATTTTATTATATGTACAGCACTTTGGCTCGACCAAAAATCGTTTATAAATGTGCTATATAAATAAAACTTGATTTGATTTGATAGTGTCATGTTTTTCTTTTTCATATCAAAACAAATTTCAAAAGCTATTTTGGCAAGCTGAACTTAAATATTTCACTTTACAACATGAAGGGAAAAATTGCCGAGTTGTAAACTTAAGGAGGTAACGAATGAAGAGTTGTTTTTGCCTGGGGGATATGCAAGGAATTTTGAAGACACTCTGGGGGCAGAGTTGAGGAAAAACACATATGGGGCAGGAATGTACATTTACAAGTATGGGGTAACCTTTGTTGAGCCCCTATAGAAATGCTTTGACATCTGCACTACAAATGTCCCACACATAGAACTGCACGAGGAGCCCTTTAATAGTCTGGCATGTGCACCAAATGCACAACCTGCGAATGATGATGATGTGCAATTACTGATAAAGCTGCCTGACTATATCATTAAGGCCAGATAGAAGCTGAAGAACACATCTATATTTTCAAGGGCCTGGCTAAATGCATAACTGCAAATTACCTGTAGAATACCAGTAATCTCTCAACTACTTAATGCCTGTATTAGCCCTCATCTCCGCTGAAAGACTTCAGTAATAACCATTCAGATAGCCTCTCAAGTCCCCGTTTTAAGTAGAAAATGTAGTTTAACTTTTTCTCTGCCTCGAGCAGAAAGGCTGTGCACGCCTTAGCACGTAGTCACGCTTGTGAACAGCAGTGGAAAACACCATAAAACATCTGAGGCGTCCCCTACATATGGACACAGATATGTGCCATAATGAGTTACACTCTGCAGATGGCTATTACGGCTTTTGTCAATATTAGCGAGGTATCCAAATAAAATGTTGGCAGATGATACTTTGCAATTAAATCAGAGTACATTTTTACACAGACCCATTGACCGTAGATGATAAGAAGTTACATCTGAAATATTTGATAAGAGTCCCTGTTGGGAAATTAATTTCAGCAGTGAACACTGGGTCCTTACAGACGGTGAAGTAATTAAAGGTTAAAAAAGGGGTTTTCATACCAGGCATGGAAATTGCTTCCTTTCAAACATATCTTTGTAAATCTGACAGGGGCTGGCGCGGCTGGTCTGTGGCTTTGCACAATGCCCGTGTGTTGTTAAACTGATGCTGGACAGGAAGCCGCTGCTGCACAGTGCACATTTTCGACCCAGAAGGCAAATGGAGAGGAAATCTGATTTGTATTTCTCCCATCAAACAGCTTGAGTCAGCTAAACATTTTAAATGTCCAGCCAAGTTCAGCGGGCAACAAAGAGGAAAAGATAAGCACTAAGTTCCAGATTTGTCTGAATCTCATATTGCACAATACTGTCTTATATGTGCATGCTGCCATTATTATTGTCGAGGTTACAGTGGAATAAAACAATGTCTTATTGCATGGAGACAAAAAACAACCGTACTTCCTTTTTTACACTACCTTGTGTATAGTATGATGAAGTAATGTTATACAATATAATGCTCTGCAAAGATGAAACTACCTATAACTGTTCCTGAAGCACACACTGTTTTATATCCCTGCAGTTGAATGCTGCTCGAGACATTAAGTGAAACAATATACCTCACCTGCCGTGATAACTGCTGTATCTTACAATAGCGTGGTAGCTAATGACACACACTAAGCTTGGATATATTGGTCATGCCATAACGCATCTCCATAGCCAGAAAGAGACACAGTATAAAATCAATATGGCATCACTTGCATAGAGGCCGAGCACGAGGAGTCACTTCGGTATTCTTAAATAAGACAGCTGACATGACAGGCACACTGCATCTGGTGAAATGCTAAAGCCTGCAGCTTGATATCGTCGGTCCGCAGGACATCTTCACCAAAGGGGAAGTGAAGGACTGGCAACGGAGGGCTCAGGCAAAGCATGGCCGACAGGATTTTGTGGATGAATAGATGGATGGACGGACAGCTACTGATGCTGAACATGTTGCATCTTACTCTTTGAGTTAGGTCACTGCGTTCGACTTACATTCCTCGGCTGGATTGCCAATTTAAAACAAGTAAAAGAGAATATTTCTAGAGAGACTTTTAATAAACAAATACATCCTATAAAATCTTATTGTAAATCCCGTATTCTATCAATAAAGAAAAAGCCAGGCAATGTGAATGAGTTGCCGCTTTTTTGATTTAAGACTGATTTTTTTCTTTGTCACTGCTGCCCATCCTCGAATGACAGAAATATTTATATCAGTGAGGTTTTATAATATAAACATCACCTGGCCTTCCAGTGAAAGTACAATGTTTTACTTTGACAATTTAAAAAGTGTTTATTTTTCATTTTGGAAAGTGTATAATGAAACTAATAAAAGCAAAGGGCTTTTTGTAATATAATCTAATTACTATGTGATATTTAAATAGTGAACAACAGAGCTTATTAGTCTGGTTATTTAAAACATCAGTGAAAACATGATGGTAACATCATAAAGCCACAGCCGGTAGAGTCAAATCTCTCTAGCTGAACGTAGAAAGCTTGAGCAAAATATGATGTGACAGTTAGACTTAAATGACTTGAAACGTGGGAGTATAGCCCTTATTCTACTTCTCCTCTCTTAGTGAGGACACTTACAAGTTAAATACTTTGCCTCTCCCTAATGTTTATGCTGTGCGGTCCCGGGGGGCATTTTAAGGAAGAGCGACAACACTGATAGCATAGTTCAAAGTGCCAGCATGCCCCATTCACAGATATTAGCCTCAATGGCCTGGATAAGATGCCATGCTAAAACCCCCGTTGTGTTTATGTGCGTGTGTTTGAGTGTGTCAGCCTCTTAGGATTCCATGCCCCTTTAACCATGGGCCGACCCCCTGCGGAGCCCTACGTCTTAATCACCCCGGGGGCGAGCAGGAGACAATGCCTCGCCATTTATGTGACAAGAATATAAGCGGGTCTGTTCGACAGCGCGAGACGTTGGCAGTGTTTATGCATGTGTGTTTATGTTACGCCCCTGTTATGGTCTAGTTACGGCATGTGAACCGGATCGCTGTGTGACACACATAAAAAAAAAAAAAGAGAGGACGCCATTTTTATCATTAAAAGGCCATGACGAGGGCCGCAGGTCATCTCATGAATGGCAGCGGGGGAGGCTTGTGAAAAGCACAACCTTGCTCCTTCTCTCTCCTTCCTGCACACCTGATTGCTCTCTGCTGCAGGAGCAATATCAGACGTGCACCTCATGGCGACCAGGTCCTAGGTCACATCATTAGTGACATCAATATTTTGCTAAGAACATACCTTTAGCCAGAACTACCCTTCCTCATTTTCTGTCTCTACAGCTAAATACTTTACTGCATTGTGTCCAGATAAATGCCCTTCAAGGATTTTTCAAGAAGGTTCCTTCTGGTCTTAATAATGGGTAGGCAGAGGTGGCCATCAAGCAGACTCTAAGTCAGGGATTTATATAAGGCTACTTGTGCTCTATCTAACTGTGCTGAAAAATTTAGCAGTAGGAGAGGACACGTGACAGACCAAGAACTGCGTCTACAAATAAACAGGAGTGCATTTTAATAACTTCATCCCCTCACAGCGGGACCTTCCATTATGTAGAGGCACATGTGTGCAAAGGCACAGCCTGTAATCATACATTATTGCATTTCTATAAGATGAATAATACATTCTTAAAATCAAAAACTGTATTTGTAATACTATGTTACTAAATACTGGTGTTCTTGACAACTCCTCTTTAATAAATACCACTTATGGCTTTGGTTGAAATGGTTAATGGGTTGCAATATGGAGTGAAGTAAGTATGTCAAATCTAATAAGACCAATTTGACACGGATATTGTGGCATGGTAAAGAAAATTGTGAAATAAATGAAGGTGGTGCATTCAACACCTTGGTCAAGAGAAAATATTTTTTAAATGACTGGTCCAATTGTCATTGTTTAAATAAAAAAAGTAGTATGATTTTGAATGGTTTTAGTGACACTAGTATTTGTTAAATGGTAGCTGGTGTTTTTCTAATAAGATGATGTTCGATATAATGGTGAATAGAATGTCTTTTTGACTGTTTGACTAAAAAATAACATTTTAAGATGCCCCGTTAGAATCTGGGAAACATAAAACATTTTTTTTTTTATCAGTTTAATTGGTAATGACAATTATAATTGCTTTCAGCTCTAGTAAAGTGCTTCTGGAAAAACTAAAAGGCCATATGGAAACAAATATTCTTGAGCTTGAGGACAGTTTAGCTTGAAAAACTATTCCAAATCAACATCCAAATGCAAGTTTTTCACATGTTCTCAAGGTCCGTCAGTGAATGGAGTCCCCAAACCAATGGCATGATTTGCACACAATTTGCTGTGGATTTTCATGGCTTCCACAGTTCTTAGGTTACCGTTTTTAAAAAGGAAAAGGTACACCATCGTACACGACTTCCTTCATTTTATCATGGTTGGCATATGACATGCCGGCCCTGCACCTAATGTTCCAGAGAGCGCTCCCCAACAGGTGCTTAGCACAATGAATATGCATCGCACACATACAATTAATAATGAACTCATAACAATGTAATGCTCGGTACAAAGTCAAAGACGGGCACAAAACAGGGACTTTCATGTTCAGCTACAAAAAGGTGACTACTTGGTTAATATATTACTGTTTCCTGACAAGAAGGAGTCACTGCACATGCCTCAATATAATTTACTACACTCCTAAACAGGAAAGATGTCGCTTTCTATCTCATTAGGTGCTGGAGTCCCCTCCGGATTCCCCTGCTGTCCCCTGCGGTCTTTTATCCACGCCTCCCCCTACCCTCCTCCACAACCAGTTTAGCAGGTATAGGCTGCCAGCTGATGGCACCTCTGTCTGAGTGGCTCTGCGTGCTACCAAGAGACCTGTTTTCCTCCTCGCAGAAGCTTGTCATCTATCATTACTCGAGGTGGCCGTGAGAATGATTTCAACAGACAGCCCCAGCTTATCGTCTGGGGGCCCAACATAAACAGCACACTGCCGGGCAAACAAGGGGCGATGATGACCATTACTTCCCAAGGTATGTGGTAAGAAAAAACAAAATCGTATTGTGTTGCAGCTTAAATTCAGGAGGCAGGTAATTTTTTATTTTTCCTGATAATTTAAACAATATTCTTTCCTCTTGTTCTCACATTCTGGGTGGTGATTGAGGGCACACTCACAATGTCTGGAGTGGTTTGAACAAACTCTGCATCACTCGCACTCTTTTAAGTTAAAATTTAAAACAGAATTGTACCTTAGCTCTGTAACAAATAACCACACCAAGGCTGCTGGAAAATGCTAGTCTGTGTCCTGTTCCAAGCAAAAAGGGACGCATTTAGTTTGGAGTAAGAACAGTCATACCAACTAATGGAAAACCCAAACCAATCTGAGCTTTATGGGAATACGGAGACGGATGGTGACAATTTACAGCCGGCGGTGGTAACCACTGGCCATAAGATATTCCCACTGACATTTTAGATTAGCAAGTAGACGGGCTGAACGCAGGGTATCAAATAGTGGGGCCTGAAATGTAAACACTTTTCTTGTTATATTCCCTCCAGATGCAAACAAACTCGGAGACATTACAAATGAATTGTCACTTTCGGCTGAAACTCTCCATAATATAATACAGAGTAGCAATTCAATGCCAAAACAATAACTTTACAACCTGTAATATTATCCCACAATACATTTGGGTTATCAATTATTTGGATATGTTGTTGCTTCACTGTTGAGGTGAGATTAGTTTGGTGATACTCAAATGCTGTGTTAGTTCGTACAAAGTGTTATAAGAATGCAAAAGGGTGTTACTGCTGTTCAAGGTGAAGAAGCTTGTCATGAAAAAAACACAACAACTTTAAAATTGGGAGAACTGTGCACACATCTCTAGTGAGAGCATTCATGGTAAATGACTAGAATTGATTATACAAAAAAAAACATTTTTCTGTTGATCAACGTAGCATTGCAACTCTATTAGAGTATATTATTGACTTACTGGCTGAGGTACAGACTCCCTGGTGTACAGAGGCCTAAGATTGTGCCCAAATGGTCTTCTTCAACTCTCATACTTCAGGAATTACCACAATAATCTTTCATTTAAGCAAAGTTATAAATACAAGTGAAAAAAACAACAATTATTTTGGGGATTTTCCTTCTTTAGTGCGAGTTATTCACTGAAGCCTCACAGGAAATCCTATACACGAGTACCATATTCCAGACTACATAACACAAGCTGCAGGTGTGATCGCAGCTGAGCCTTTCAAAATGTATGCAGCACAGTTCATTTGCTACAGCGTGAAAACTGAGAACAGCATGGACCACCGCAGCTTAGGACCACATGGGCCATGGTACGCCACACACTAAAACACTACGCAATGTTTTAACACCTGAAGCCCCCCAGTGAGGGTTGAACCCCAGCAGCAAATAGCACACATAATGAGTCCTGTTCATCAGTGCTGCACTGACCCAGGACGGGCACACACACACGAATACACAGACACAAAGACCAACCCCCAACCCCATGTGCCTGTGGCACCCGGTCACCTCGCTCTGGGATCAAAGGCAGTACGTCGTTCTAATCAGTCCTCGCAGTGGGCTACCCCATTAATTCAATTCCATTTCATCAGCGGTGAGCAGAACACCAGAGGGGTCTGTACATTCCTGGGGTCCTGCGGTCCAGGAGTAATCCTATCTCTCAATGACCCAAGATCAGACTCAACCCCATAATTGCTCGGGGACCAATTTGGTTTTGCATGCTATCAGAATTGCAAGGTTTTTGCAGGAGTAACAAAAAGGCAGACATAGCTCATTTAGTAGACACGGCAGGGAAGTCAAGCCTAATTAATTACGCCATACGTCTAATCATTCCAGATGATCAACCCCCCACTAAACATGGCCAACACCATAGAACATGTACACGAACGCCCAGTAAGATGCATCATAAGGATAAAGTGCTGAGCATCGAGATTGGAGTGGAATTTGTCACGTTATACAAGACTTCCGTTCATTATTATTTTGATACATGTAATAACAATAATGTTAGTAAAATGACACTTATCCAAAATTGTTTCTATGGGAGAACAGGCACACAATAGAATTATGAGGCAGAACATGACTGACTCATATTTTATTGTGCTTCTGTTTCACTGTGTGGTTTGCCTGTGGCATAATAACATGTTTATTGAGACATAAGATAATGAGCTTTTCCTATCTTACCGTACCTTTGGTCTCCGGTGGATGGGGATGCTCATCACAGACAAATGAGATCTTTGGAGTATTGCCGTCTACACCTGCAGAAACAATTACAGTTAGTGAATGTGGTGAGGCTTTAGAACGCAAATGAAATTAAAATGCCTATAAATCTGGCCCTAATGTTATCAAGCCAGCCATCTGTTAATGAGGAAGACTCAGGCATCCCTTCACTCAAAATGATGAGAAAAATAACATTCAAGTGTGGAACAATTTGCATCAAGAGATTTATTAGTGTAATCTTTGGTCTGGAGAACAGATAAATGACTCCACAGAGGAATACGCTCAATAACTCTCCAACAGTCCTGGGAGAACATCAGAGGTCAACGGCAGATCATTTGCTAGCAGAAAAGGTCAAACTGATGCCATATGGTTATAGTTGGGACATGTCCCAGGGATTTGTAGCAAATGAATCGCCAAGTAAAATCTGATGTTATCCCGCTGCAGCATGCACTTCTTGATTCTAAACTGCTATTGAACAGTAAGAAAACCAAAGCAATGCTTTTTGCTCCCAAGTCAGCGTCCTCTTGCCTCTCCATTGACACCCTTGATGGCGTCTCTGTTGAGTTTGTAGATACCTACAAATATCTGGGCTTTTTGGTTGGACAGTAATCTGAACTTTAAAGGTCCCATGTCATGCTTTTCCGGTTATTACCCGTCCCCTTGTGTGTTATGAAGGTTTTTCTGCATGTAAACGGTGTGCAGAGTCAAAACCCTCAAAGTACACCCTGTAGCGAGTAAAACTCTAACACAGAAAAGACCTCCCCAAAACGCCTCGTTGGAGATACGTCACTGTCCATTTGATTCTTCCGGGTACGCATGATGTCAACCGTACCCGGAACGAAATGGACCAATCCGTGGAGCCCTTACGTTACGTCCGCGGAGCCGTTATGTTAAGCCCCCGCCGATTGGTCCAAATTGACCAATCCACAGACTTCCTCACACACACACACTCAGTGCAGGCAGCTCTGCTGATTTCTCCTCCCTGGCTGCAGGCTGATAACAGACAGTTGGGATCGTGGCAAAATTCTCTCTGCAGACCCATTCTCACAGCGTTTATCAACCTTTTTCTTACTCAATATCAAGCCACACTTATTGTTTTCACTTCGGCTGTGACTTTGTGTGTGCTCAGGGTGAGTTTGGCTGTGTATCGCTAAACAAGGAAACAACACCTCCACGGAGCTTAGCATGATTCACAATGTCCCGACCAATCAGAGCACACTGTGCTCACAGGGAGGGGGTGGAGGCTGGAGCTATTGGAGCTACAACGAGCCGTTAAGGCAAAGAGTGAAATTCAGTGAATACACGTAGTTTACAGAGATGCTGTTTGAGAAACCAATGTGAGTTTGGAAAATTGCACAGTATAAATCTATTCTAGTAGACCTCAACAATGGAATTATGATCAGTGGAAATGGCCATGACATGAGACCTTTAAACATCACATTGAAGTTCTATCAAAGAAATTGAAATTCACTCTTGGCTTCCTTTACAGACTTAAAATGTTGTTTTTCAACTTCATCCCGTAAAAGGTTGGTCTCTGGCTTATTCCTGTCCCAGCTGGACTACGGTGATACCATTTATAGATTTGCCCGGCCAAACTTGACCCACTCTACCATGCGATATATCAAATGCACCCTATAGGACTCATCATTGCAAACTGTATAGCCTAACTGGATGGTCCTCACTTACTATGCGTAGGATGCAGCATTTGTTTTTATTAATGTGTAAAGCCATTTTAGGTAAGCTTCCACTGTACATATGTGCCAGATTTGCTCCAGTTTGTGACTCTTACAACCTCAGATCCAGAGCCTGGATACGGTTCCAGGTTCCTGAGGCTGGGAAAAGGAGTCTTTTTTATTATGGTCCTTGGTCTTGGAATGACCTTCAATCACACCTCAAACTGAGGGCACTTGTCTCAATAGCATGTTTTAAGTTGAAGTTGTCTGAAGTCCTTACCACCAGCTGCTCTTGCAGTAATAAGTAGTGCACCTTTCTTACTGTCCTAATGTGCACAATGTAGTGACTGCTTTTTCGTCTTTTGTTTTCTTAGTTATGTTCTCTGTATTTTATATGTTTGTGTTATGTGTTATGTTGCTGCCTTCTTGGCCAGGTCAGCATTGCAAATGAGATTTTATCTCAATGCTTTTTATCTGGTTAAATAAAGGTTAAAAAAAAAAAAGTATAACAAAAGAAAATATTATAATTGTATGCAAAACTGAAGGCTCTGCTGTTTTTAAGATGAGGACAAAGGAGAGGGTTCGCATGGGAGATGACACTTCAAAGGCCCTCATTGTCGTACGCAACAACAGCCCTGGTGTTTGTAAAAAAAACAGTGATCATCTGACTCCTCTGCGGTGGCAGCCTTTGGAAGTCACCACATCCAGCTCTTTGTGTGCGTTTGGATGAAAGACTGTTGTTTGGAATCAGTGTACAAGGGTGTTTCTTATTTAAATAGTGCAGACATATCCTGGTTTACACTTTGAGTTTTGACTTAATCACAGTGAATGAAAGAAATAAAGATCAATGTTGCAGACAAAGGACTGAATCAGTCGGAATCATTTTTATGTTTTGGTGATTTATTTTTCTCATTCAAATGTATTAAAATGTAGATGACATTTCCATTGCAGATAAACACAAGCGGAAACAACAAGCTTTAGCAGAATCCATGTGAACTTTAAAGGCTGTGAATCCTGCATGTTCTATGTTGGAGAACCGTTCACTCTGCCTTCATTATGATTACTGTGCTTTATTTCGACTTGCCCATTAAGCCAACAGCTGAAAATGGCATGTACCCTCTCTGGGGTTGCTCAAAAGTCATTCTGGGAAAAGTACCAGTTGAAATAGTTTGAGTAGTTTTTCAAAAAACAATTCAAAGGTTTGAAGGATCTGCTCTCGTTCAAAATAATGCACCGATGCTAAAGACAGCTCTCCGGGTGGGCTGCAGAGTAGCACCACATGTCTGAGAGAAAGCAGAGCGTCAAACCTTTACAAAAGTGAAATGTTATTAAATGCTCATTCATCATGTTTTGCTGACTCTACTTCCAAGTCACACACACCTCACGTCAGATTTAATAGTCTGGAGAACATCATTTTGACTGCATTTTTATTTTTAAGATGAAAAATGGTGGAAGAAGTCATGTATCTTACCTCTTAAAAAAAGTCTGGATTTCCATTGTGATGATTGTGCAAGAATGGAACAGCTAGCTTGCCAAATCTTCCTCGAGAGGATGATAAAAGACAGTAGCCCGCTGATATGAAACCAATTCTTTCCACCATTAATTTATGGAGCTGAAAATGAAGTTGCACTGAGTTTTAAAAAAATAATATCTCACATATGCTTGTTTATGTATCGCTGCTTAATACAAGTTAGTGTCCAACTGTGCATATATTACAAATGATTAAGAATTATAATGAATATTACCCCTAACTACACCATGTTCAGCCATTTAACTCGTCATTTGATACATTGGTATTATAATACAAAAACACTCATAATACAACTCCTTAATATATAGTATGCTACATAAATGCACAACAGAGCATGGCTTCAATGCGAAAATACATTGAAATAAATATCAGTATTATACTAAGCTAAAACCAAACAAAACCTAAAATTCGTAGGTAATTTTCTCTAGTAAAATAATTGAATCCTCAGTGGAAAAAATGTTTACTTTGCCATGAACTTAAGGGATGTTTTCCATTAACTCCACACAAAGCATATTCATGAACTACACATAGATGTATATGTGGTCTCCTCTCCCTATTACTACTTGCCTATCTCTATAATGAAAAACATGCAGATTGAGTCCGAAAAGTCACAACAGAATGATATTTAAAATGGAGGGACAGTAACTGATAAATACTTCATTATAAAACGGATAACGCCTACAATTGAAAACAGTCATCTTTCAGTATATGGATAAACGTGGAACCTTGAGACTTTGTAAAATCCTTTTTAGGCTGAGCTACAGCATTAACACATTATCATAGCAACGGTTTCAATGTATTGGCACAAGAAGCTGATATCTCTTATACACAAGACGCATAGAAAAAGTTGGACCAAAGCAATTATTGTAAAGTAGTCCAAATGAGCCTCAGCAATAAATCATCTATGCAATTTTCGATTGATTGAAGGAGCTATTTAACGGTGAAAAACACATCCATTTTAAATGGCATTTCCTAATCAGAACGCTCCGCAATCAGCAGAGACCAATTAGGGCCTGAGAGATAGAGACCCACCATTAATAATCAAACTTGCTGCTCTCACATTGCCTTCATTCACTTTTTAAGTGCACTAATCGTTCAGGAGAAGCTATTGTCGCAAAATTCAACATTTTTTATAATAGCGGGAAAATTAATCAATGGTCAACTCCTAAAACTGCAAATTCTGAGCAGCTTTGTGTCAGCCAGATTGCAAAATAACCACTGACTGGCTGTTTACTGTTTAAAGATTTCTCTCAGCTTCTTTTTCCCAGTGCAAATAAATTCATGTCCGGAGAGGGGAATGGATAGGCCTATCTTGCAAATGCTGAGGAATAGAAAAGTCTGCTTGTGAAAGCTTTTTAAAAAAAAACACAGGGCCCACAGGCATGGACAAGGCAATGACAAAAGATATCTTTACAATGCCACCTTCAGCCGCTGTCTTATTAACATTATGGTCACTTTTATCAAGGCCAAATATCTGTGTGTCTTAGAATACAAGAAACCGCAAAACTGCCACACACAAAATATATGAGCTGCACAGAGACTAAGCAGCATTGCCCTTCATGTCTGTCCATGCAGGAGTTTACTTCCCTGATTTTTCACTCTTCATTTCCCTGGCTGCAGATAGAAGCATGAATCCACTCCAATGAGCTATAAGGAAGTCAATCAGAGGCCAAGTAGCTGGGATTCTTATTTGAGCAGAGGCAGCAGTCGGAGCAATCCCCTATTCACCAACAGTCCCATTTTGAGATTTCTGTGACCCATTGACATCCAGTTCAAGGGAATGTGACATCATTCTTTTTTTTTTTTTTTTAAATGGCAGCAGCTGGACCCCCTTGACAAACAGCACGAAGGCATTGAGGGAACAGTCTGCAAATAAAAACAGCCCATTTTCATTATTTGTCACCACGTCGTGCATTTATTATTTAATACAATTAATGACCCTGGTCATTGTGCTGAAGGTATTTATACAGGAAGGTCTAGTGCCCCCATGAATTAATCAGCGCTGGAGTACATGCATCAAAGCATTAGGTGGTTGGGAATGAAGCCAACATTTTATAAGCTGTTATAGTCCTTGGAAAAACACATCCAGGCTAAGGTAAACAGATTGTAAATAGGATGAGAATACAGATGTATATCACACCTCCTGCGAGCACATGATTTATGTATCCTGTTAACTCAAAAGCCACCTTTCAACTAGCACTGTTGGAGTATGCAAATCACACATGGCTGCAACTCTCCGTTATGTATACTTCCATTAAAATGTGAACTATTTACATATTCATTACTTAAAGCAGATAACCGATTTAGAGTTTTATAGTCGCGGAGTAGGAAGATGGCTTTGAAACAAACTACATGATAGATAGAGGATAAAGAAGCAGAGATATTACTAGAAGCATGCAAAAGAAAAACCTGCCATTTCTTGTTTGTGAGTACCAAGACACAATCAAGGCGAAAACACTCAAGAATTACTACAGCAAATAAACTGTGTACTATTGTTATGGAGCGGAACCAATCAAATTCCAGGAGCAAATCTCAAATAGTTTGATTGTAATTTCCCATGGTTCTGAGAAGAAAAGGCGGGGGAAATGAGTTCAAGTGACTTCAGTGACCGGTGAAATTTGTTTTCCTCTTGAAGTGATTTGAAGTTTGGTTTGAGAGAGCTGGTTTGAATGTAACATTACACCTCAAAACATGTCCCAGGAGGTATTTCTCTAAATTCCCTTCTCTCCACAAGGCAAATTCAAATAAATTACATAATACATCCATTTCTTTCCAATGCACTTCCAACAAATGTTCCATGTTTTCTGCATTTTTAATGGCCTCGAGATACCTAGAATAGATGTTATTATAGATGATGTGTATTCCAAAGTAGAGATAAGATAGTAAAGTAGACCTTATTAAAAAGGACTATGGTTCTTAAAAGAGACACCATGGGAGCTGTGGCTGTCAGAAAGCTGCAGAGCATAAATACTCCTGCAGCCGGGCTTAAGAGGCTGCAGCGAAAACTAACCAGGAGAGAAGTTACGGCGGTGGTGATGGGCTAAGATGGAAACCATTTTCAGTTGTCCACCTCTTTCTCTTCTCTCCCCCATCCATTGAGCGAATCTGCAGTGTCATCATAAGGGGCCAACAGGCTTAACCTGCCCCCTGTGGAGCCCCTCACCACACAGACTGCAGGGGCCCTGAGATGAAGCCTCACAGGCCCGAGTCCAAACCAAATCCTCACCCCTGTCCCCCGATATGTCAAGTGAATTTGGCTATTAAAATGATGTTAATGTTTACAATTTTTCTTCTCAGAAAGGCTAACTATGAATTTCCCCTCCAGGAAACCAAATATGTCAAGACACCACATGGACTGACTTTGGGTTAAAGCTATGGGTACATTTGGAATTGGGTCTTTATCCGACAAGTACGGCCCTTGGCCCTGGCTCTTGCTCGGGGCCTAATGAGTCTTTTCTTCCTTGAAAGCAGACCTGATGAACTACATAGAAATGATAAAGGACACAATAACGCACAATTCTTTTTTTTCTTTAACCTTTATTGTCATTACATAGTAATATTAGGCTAATGCACAGCTCTCTATAAATGTGCACATACAGTATAGCGCCAGACACAATTGATGGATACACTAAGGAGTATTCACATCAAGGCCGTTTTTCGCAAGCCAGTTTGAGTAGGAATTTTTTCAAGCAAATTGGTTTGAAAGAAGTTAATGATAATGGAAGATGGATTTTGTCTCTATTTTATAAAAATAAAAGCGCTACAAGTTATATATCTTATATTTAATAAATGAAGAAATACTTTAAATGGTCACGCAATATAAAATCCAATCCAATAATTGTTACAATCCACAAAACAAGCTACAATGTAATGGCAGATTTAACAAGTTTGATCTAATTTTATTGAAATGTCTTAGTTTTAGAATTAAAACCCACATGAAAATAGCATTATAAAAAAGGCACAAGCTAAAATGTTCTACTACAAGGTCAAATCTCCACAGATGTAGTAGGGTCACAGTTTAGTGCATTCCGAGACCATTTGGGTCTCAGTACAGGGAAACTGCAAGCTTTTTCGAAATATGATACCAGCATCACTAGCCCTTCAGTGACTGTTCAAGAGGGCAGCTGAAGAGACGGCCTTTCATAGTTCACTGATCTCTAAAGAGCTTGGGAAGCACAGCGTTTGCCCGTGGCCTATTGGCCCCAGTACATTAGCAAGTATATTATGCTTTGTAATAACCTCGAATGCTAAATATTCAAACCAAAGATATCACTGCCACAATACCACACAAATGGAAATCAAAAATGCTGCTGTTTAGAAGCAAAACACTAATGCTGCACTATTCATAGAGATGAAAATAATTCATCCTAACATTTTTACATCAACAATAAACTGCAGAAATAAAAATTAGAAATCAGTGTCAATGGAAACTTTGAACTTTACAGTCAGAAATCATAAACAGGTGGTACTTTGAAAGCATGTGCAAAAGAAAGATGGCCTCAATCTCCTTTGTTTTAGAAGAACATGATATACGATCCTCCTCTTACTAAAAAACCCTTCATCATCTTGATACCAAAGCTGAACACAGTCAACCAACCCGAGACGGATCAAGCATTCTTTCTACTCTTTGGCTATCAAGCCTGGTACCTTTCAAATCAAATCAAGTTTTATTTATATAGCACATTTACAAACGATTTTTGGCCGAGCCAAAGTGCTGTACATATAATAAAATTAGCCTACAGTAGAGACACTTTACAACAAATACACAGATTGTTCAGAATATCAGTACGAGAAAAACCTTTGATATGCTCATAAACATGCCCGGGACATCCTTAAAGCTACCATGATCAATGAGAGATTGGATCTTTTTAAATGACTGAGATAAACTGAGCTTACTTCTGTGTCACTTCAGAGCAATTAACTGACTGTGTGCGTACTGCGTGTAAAGCTTGTGCCCGTGTTCTCTAACAGGTAACAGGTTATCCAAGTATGGTCCTGCTGTCATTTCACTGCTGCTTTCACCACTTCAGGATGACTGCTTAGAATTATAAAGTATATCTTGTGAATAGGCAAATAATTACATTAAGGCATGCACAGTCCAAAGCCAAAAGCCCTGTTTACCCTATGTCTGAGAACTGGGTTGAAACTAAATTGTGATTTTTGGCCAATGATTAGACAAGAAGATTGATACCATTCTGATGTCTGTATGGTAAACAGCCAGCAGCCAGTTAGCTTAGCGACTGAAAACAAAAAAGGCAAATACATTAGCAAGCCTGCTTCTATCCAAAAAGTACATCTACCAACCAGCACCCTTAAATATCAATAATTAATTAATGTGTTGAAGCTGTACAAAATAGAAGTCTTAAGAAAAATGTTGCTCCTTTTATAAAAAGTAGATGTGTACAAGTATTGTACAATCAGTACGGTTTTTGTTCAAATAAAATCACAAATAGGATATAAAGGAATACAGCTATTCAACTGCAGACATTTCAAGCAGTTCAAATCACTAATACTGCACAGCCTTGAGCTGCAGTATTGTAGTCTACTGACCATAACAATGGGAGTCGTTTTTCACTTGGCCTTTACTAATAGGATAAATGCCTCAGGGTTATTTCAAAAATGAATTCCTCGGGCCAAAGCGGTTCCCCGGGCCAACCTAAATCACGTTTGATAAAGATGGATTATCCCTGATTGAGCTTATTGCAGAGACGCTTGTGAAAGACTGAAGAAACCATCATGCTTCCACAGAGGTGAGGCTTGCCTGACAATAACGCTGTGTATCTTGACACGTACGCCTCTGTATGTTACTGCTGCGTAATCATCCTTCTACAGCAAGTGTTTATTCTCAATAATATTGAGAGACAATTCTCCATCGTACGGAGCAGATGAGGTGAGAACACCCCTGCTAAATGGCCCCGGTTCTGAGGCAAACGCATTGTCTTACTTCAACGAGTGCAGGGCTCCCTTTCTGTTCAGGGAGGACTAGGTTTAAAGCCCTTAATCCCTGCCTTGATTCACAACAGCCTGCTAGGTTTTCAAATGAGATCAGTGGGGAAGTGTGCCCTAATCATACCCCACGTGTTCAGCCCATTAATGAAATAACAACACCGGGATACATCAATTTAGAAAAAAGAACACATACAGTCATGCTGGGTGGCAGTACATCTATTTGTATACTGTATAGTAAACACACTCATGCCGGGGCTCTTAAAAACAGGCTTCAGTGCCAAGACCAGCGAGGACTGACAAGTGTGTCGTTAGGAATGAGAGTTGATCATCTACAGATTAAATGTGATGATCTATGATTAGTACCAACTATCTGCAAGGATTAGTACATTGAAATAATACAATTTTACTTTTAATCGATTAACTGTTAAAGTATCTTTTCATGTAAGAAAATGGCAGTAAATGCAGTTCGACCCTCTCAAATATGTAAGAGATTATACCAGCTCTTTTTTTCTGTGTTTTACACCATATTACATTTAATATGTTTGGGTTTGGAACTGATTTAACAAGATGTTTCAGAAAATACATCACCCTTGGACTTTTAGTAACTGGGTTAAACATGTCCCACTATTTTAAATTCTATAGACCAAACAATTAATCGGTTAATCAATGAATAATATGAATGAGTTGCAGCTAAACTCATTCTTTCATCAATGTATTTTTCTTTTGCCAAGAAACAAACTAAATGCTGCTTCTCGTCATGGAAAAAGCGGGAGCCTTTCTAAATAGATTGGATTCATCTGTAACTTTCTGCATGGAAAGGCACAGCGTCCTTTACAACCAGCGCTCTCCTTCACACTGCCAAGGGTACAGCCCTTCACTGTAACAGCAGATGGGACTTGTGATGAGTAATGCTTTGTTGTCTGGAGGATGAGTCTTGCATGCTGCTGGCTACAAGTTATACACCTATATCATATAAGAATATAATTGTTTTAATTACACTTGAGACACCCTGCAGAGTGCAGCACTATAGGATGCAATAAGATGCCTTCTTATGCACTTGTGATATTAATGGAATTGTTTATTTTGGGAAAGCATGCAACCAAAATTGATGCCACAAATTCTATGTTTTAGTACTTGCTTCATTTTGCATCATAGTTTACTACTTATGAATGATCTAAATGCATATTTATACTATATTAACTGATTTGATTCAAGTTCCATTTTTAAAAGGCTTTTTAGAAATGTTAGCTGTGACAGCCACTATCAGTTTGTCCTTGGTTGCCAACCTTTACACTGACCACTACTTTACCATATCCCTAAGCTTTACAGCTTCTGTCACAAGTCTGATATGTGAAGTTAGTTTTTTATTTCTTTCAGGAGCGCTTGCGCACAACGTGAGCTCCGTACACACGATTTGGCAGGCTATGGTCCTCAGCTAAGGGGTGGCAGTGAAACTGATGATCCTCCTCTCATTCATTCATGATATGACAAGTGCCCGTGTGCCTGCCTAAACTCCTGCCAACAAAGCATGTAAAAATGTAGCGTACATAAAGTCAGCGTGGTGGCTGCTTCCACCTACGCTGCCTGGAGAAGCGCTTACCTCCCCGGCCGTTCGCTGCTCCTGTCCCCCGGCGTTTGTCCTTGTTTCGCAACGAAGCTGCCTATGTATGAATGCTGTCTTTATCCCGCAAAGACTGCTGTTGCATTTTACAGCATAAGGAACAACACTGTGCTCCGGTGGTGGCTGTGTGCTGCTCGGTAAGTAGCCTGTCTGTGCGCTTCTCTGCACGTCACCAAGTGGGGTGGACAGGACTTGGCATACGCGTCTTTCACTGCTCCCTGCGCGGCGGAGGATCTGAGATGTAAGCGACTGCTTGGACGGGGCTGGCACGCCGTGTGGCCACTTTTCTCCTGATGCTGCTCCTCCCCTTTCACTTTGGGTTGTACACACAAGCCCTACAGCGCCTCTCACCTGCCAATGTGCGCCACTGCATGCACCCGCAGAGCTCTGTAAAGAGATAAATCATACAGGTCCTGTAAGAGGGTCCTGGGATCATTACGCGCCACTAAAGGGAGGTTCACCCATGTCTTAATTAGGTTACACGTTTGTTCAGTTCTCCAAAAGTTTAGTGTCATTTCTAAATACCGACTTGCAGTGAAACACATTCCCAAAGGCTATGAAGAAGTGCTTAGGTGAAAGGCAAAAACAGGTTTTCAAATCATTCAAAAGTGACAACAGTTGTTTTTCACTTTTGGTCCTGCAGTACAGCTTATCCTACCATGCTAGTAATTACATTCACTTTGCATCCTGGTTTTTAAATCAGCCCCTGATTAATTAAAGGGCTAGAATAGAAATCAACAGGACTCCCTCTTTGGATCTAAGTCTAAAATAAATGTCCTTTGTTGAGCTTTCATGAGAATCCCTATGCGGTCAAGCAAAGGCAGGATTACATGAAGGAAAATACAACCATGGTGCTAAGAGAGTAGAGCTTTTTCACAGAAAGCATTTCGAAATGTCACAGAAGGAAAAGCCAAGGTGTAAATAATACAACTAATAGGCTATGGCTGAATTACATACAGCTGCTTAGATATCAGCACATTTTTGCAAACATTTAGCTAAATAAAGACACGTTCTTTTCTTTGCCACCTCTCGGTTAGCTAGTAGGCTACTGCAGGGCAATTACATTGAACAAAGAACCCGTCTAATCCGAATATTTCGACAACATAAGACTTTTAAACAGTGCCCAAAACATTACAACCCTTTCTAACGAGTTTAAAGCTATGTGTGCTTACCTGATAGTTTGTCACCCCGTCCGAGACACAATGTAAAATCCATTAGTGTATTGGTTAACTGTTGAAATCACCTTTCACCTGCTGTTACTGTAAAAACCTGATCATGGCACAGGTGTTGCCACGTAATGCTTGATTAGTCCTCCTTCAAAGAACCGCGAGGGAGTCTTTGATTGACATCTCTATCGACCACTTCAACACGGGCTAATCAGCGACAACACCTGTGTTATAAAGCATTTAGTAAACAAATAGAGTTTACTATAGTTTACACGATAACGCAAACGGTTGTATCCGCAACTTTTCTCTTTCGTTTAGCCCGTTTGGCAGGCCCGGCTCCAGGATGAAATTACTGAGGGGGCTGTTAAAAAATCAGAGGGGGCGATTTTTTTTTCACAACAACGAAAAATACTGGCAATGTAATGAGTTGACACACCAAGCCTTTTTCCTTCTCACTGCTCTACAATCTCTTTACTTCTTTATTTTTATTCCGGATTGACCCCTCTCGTTCTGTTCTTTTCCTCTGATCTTTAATAATAGATAGTAGATAGATAGATGGCTGCAGAGCCATTTAATAGAAGAGTTACGACATCTCCGTTCACTCCAATGGACCACTTTTTTACAGCAATGGCGGATCGTGGAGCCTCTCAATCGTTCCCCGGAAGTTAGCGCCAAGGCTGGCAGAGCTGTGGAGTTGCAGCATAATACACCGTTCGTGACGGACTTTTAAAGGTAAGAAGAAGTTTAAAGATTTATATTGCGGATATTATCAGTACATCTGATTCAAATGAACATGTGTATTAAAGGATGTCAGTGGATTATCCCTAAATTAGTAGATTTAGGGAACGTTTACAGATAACAGATTAAGCTAGCATACCGAAGCAAGTTAGCAACACACGTTGAACAGCCTTTTAATTGTAAATTCCGTTCTCTTAATGTCATTTCGTCCAACATGTTGAATTAGAGAAGAGGGGCTTCTAAACGGGATTGTATGCGGGGGTGGAGGGAGTTAAATATTAGATAAATATAACTTTGTTGCATGTAAGAGTGAGTGTTTTTAGCAGAGCCATATTGTGTCCTTGTGATTCTGTTGATTATTACCCGTCTGTATAATGTTGCAGCCCAGCTGATTCTGGATTGATGGCAAAGGGAGAGGGATTTAAGTGAGAGTGAAAACACAAGGTACGTTTAATACTACTGTTTTATATAAGTAAACACGTTATCTCCCCAAGGCAATAGGTGTGCTATATAGGTGTGTATAACCCTTTCTCCTGTCTGTTGCTCCCTCTCTCAGCACAAGAACCAGAGGGGGGTTCAATGGAGCCTGAATACCTGCACTGAGACCCTCACCCTGCACCCTGAGTCTCAACTCTCAGTGTTTTTCAAGCCTTTCCCTGTTTTTTTGTATTAAACAAAACATTAAGCTCTCCCAATGGTGTGATTTTCGTTTTGTGAAAAAGTGCAAATGCAGTGTTTGTATATAAATCACATATTTTGTTGCTGTTGGTCGTGAAATTGCTCCTGCTGACTTGAGCCAGCCATTTTTTCCTCCGCTCTGTGTCAGTGGGGAAGCCGTACATTCGTACTCCTTTCTCTGAGCGATTTGAGCATCCCCAGGCAGCACATCAAACCATGGTGGCGACTAGGAGGCAGCACAGCAAACCATGCTGGTGACTAGGAGGCAGCACAGCAAACCAGGACAACACGGAGGAAAAGGCACCGACAAACTGCATGATATGCTCTTCTATGTTTATTGAATTCCATGTATTTGCAATGGATGTTCCTAAAGCAACACATTTAACATCATCATCATCATCATATCCTGTCGGTCTCCTGTCCTTTCTGAAAGCCATAAAGACGACATTAGTCATTTAGATAACTTGTGTCCTCAATTACCAGGGGATTACTGAAACTACCATGAATTTAAGAAAATGGTAGAAATGAATCCAATCTGAATTTTAAAGCATTACTTTAGATCCCCTCCCTCTAAATGTATCAATAAACATTAGAAAGTGATCCTCCTGACTACCATACAAGTTTAAGAAGATAATATTGGTTTGAAAGAATTCAAAGCTATAAATAAACAGCAACAGGCTCTTTAACCAAGGCACTGTTAGTAACATGTAAACTAGTTGTTCACACTAATCCTAATATTATCACTTAATATTAGCAAACTCGATTTTATTTTTGAAAACATATTGATGTAAATACATACACATATCGATTTGTTGTATAAATATTGCAAATCAAAACCTTTATTCACTAATAATTACCAAAAATCGTAGTTCTATCTCCTGTTATCAATGCATTCACATTGCCCGCCATGAACTTCCGGGGAACGATCCCTCGTCTACATGAACCACGTGACGATAACCGTTTTTGGACTTCCGGTGTCGTAACTCTTCTATTAAATAGCTCTGGATGGCTGCACTTTGGTTAACAGACTAACATTGATTTCCTCAATGTATAAATGGACAGGGTCTGTAATTATACCATAACCTTTTCTCCTCTACCTCTTACTTGTCTTCCTATCAGATTTACTTACCTCTAGTCAGGATTAAAGAAACTTTAATCTGGTTGATTTTTTATTTTCAGGATTGAATGTTCAAACCAAGGCCTAAAACCTGGCATTTCATAAGAAAGTGACTAATATATAAACCAAATGTAATATTGGATAAAATACTACACCAAATGGACAGACACAGATTAAAAATAAAAATAAAGTCCCCTGGTTTGTCTCTAGAGTCTAACTGCCATGAGAAAAATCAAATCAATGTTCCAAAATCCGTCACTAGATGTCGCTCATTGTACCAATATGGTTGATAGAATACATAACATATTATTATTCTAGTAAAAGGGCTCACTTTGGCAAAATCCAGAGGCCTGTACTACGAAGCTGGATTTTCCTAACCTGGATATGTTTGAGTTAGCCGGTTGGCCTAATCCAAAACATACGCGCTGTCGCTAAACTGTACTACGACGCTGGTTATGAAGTGGATCGCTCAAGCCAGCCGTGTCGTATCTAGTTAGGTGCGCGTTCACATGAAAGGGGTGGTATTTGGAGCATTCGACCAATCACAAACATGGAGAAGCGCACTGACAGCGCAGCGTCATACTTCCTGAATGAAAAGTGAACTTTAATACTAGTCAAATATGAAGAAGTTAAACTTTAAACATCCATGACTTAAACACTTTATCTAGGATAAAAGGCACATAGCCACATATAGCCACCTGCAAGGTCAATACAGCTGGCAAAAGAAAAAGTGTTTGAATGCGTACATTAACAGGTTTATGATATCATTGCCCCGTCTAAAACACGATCTGACTTTAATTACATTTGTCTCGAGTGTTTCGTCAACTTAATCTGTTGCTTAAAATAATACTTCTGCATACAGTATGTGACACTGTAAGTGTTGCACGGCCAGATACGGCTCAAGAAGCTGACTCAGATAAGGAGATATACAGTGGCGACTGGTCATTAGGCACAGCCCCACCTAGTGTCAGCAGAAAGTATTAAAAATAATGATTACAACAAAATGCAAAAAATAAATTAAAATATATATAAAATATACTTTAAGATCATGTTTAATCATCTGATTCGTCTGTACATTACTGTTTTAGTCTGTGTTCTTCTAATTAGTGTCTACAGTGTGTGCCTATTGAGCTGTTTAGAGCCATGTGGGACAAAACCCGATCCTGCCCCTCCCTCTCACTGTCTAAGTGAACGGTGACTGTAAAAACTACACTGCGCATGCTCAGAGTATTTTCCTATTTAATGTGTGTGGCAAAAAATAATGACCATAGGGGCATAGAGCTGCCATCCCCACCATACGTCATCTCACATAATTCAGAGCTGATTGGCTGTAAGTAGGTGTGCCGCGAAAAGTGTGGTGTGTGAAGAGGAGGAGAGAGACGCGTTCTAAAACCAGGAAGTAAGCTGCGCATGGCTTCCCTCCACAAAAAAGCAATGAGATTTCTCCATAGGATTTTAGAAAATAGCTCAAAATAAGATCTGTGGGAAACGTACCTGTTAGATAAATGCACGTTTTGTTCAGCCAGATAATATCCTACTTTTATCATATTCTAATCATAAATCTATCGATTAGATTTATGATAGACTTTTGAAACTACAAGAAGATAGGGAGGACTTTTACAAAAAAGTAATAGAGATTTTTGTCCAGAAGGATAGGCAAATGGACTTCATCTTCAAGTCAAGGTAAGACCACAATTTTATTAAAAATGGGATCTTACTAAGAGAGAACAATTCAATATTTAAATGATAAAATTACATTTTTTGGGTATCCTTCTGTTGAACTGTCTGTTAAAATTAATTGAAGCATCAGACAAAAAAAGTTTTTGAAAATAATATTATATTTTGATTTAGGTCAAAATATAATATTTGTAAACCTGAAGAGTCAGTGCCAGTGCCTCGCCAGCCATGAACCTCTCTGCAGAAGCTTATATATAGACATTAGGGGTGTAACGGTTCACAAACATTTCGGTTCGGTACGTACCTCGGTTTTTTGGTCACGGTTCGGTTCGGTACGTTTTCGGTACAGCAGAATTTTTTTCGCAAAACAAAACATATATATATATATTTTTTTATTATTATTAAACTGTGAATAATGTATTCACTCAAATAAATACAAAATATAATAAAATAAACATTAAGGTGCAGCATTTCGATGAACTGAAATAATCTGTATTTGAACTTTACTGTACAAGTACTCACAAAACATAAACTATTAGTTTTGGGTTTTTAATTATTATTAAACTGTGAATATTCACTCAAATAAATACAAAATATAATCAAATGAACATTAAGGTGCAGCATTTCGATGAACTGAAATAATCTGTATCTGAACTGTACTGTACTAGTACCTAAGCAGCCAGCTTGACATTAGGACTTGCTTGTCATTGTATTTTCATGTTGTTTAAAGAAAGATGAACTTGTCCACATGGCTGCTGAAAGGGCAGATCTGCTGGCACTAGCAATGTCTCCTGCTGTGGAGAAAACCCTCTCGCTAGGGACAGAGGTAGCAGATACAGCCAGGTAGCGCTTTGCTAACATGGCAACATAAGGATATTTGGCGTTTATAATAGCTTTGGCTCGGTCTGAAGTTTTTGCGAGTGGTGGAGGCTAAATGCTAGCGGGAGTTGGGTTTGCACTTCAGTCTTTTTTCTTTTGGTACCGGTTATATTCACGTTCGGGTGATGCCTTTTCAAAAGTGTGCAAGTTTGATGTATTGCCAGCCGCGTAACCAATTTTAGTTGAACAATGCCGACAAACAGCTTTGGTTTGGTCCACCTGTCTTTGTCCGTCATCCTTGTACGTAACTGCGAAACCAAAATGTTCCCAAACCGGAGACTTCAATGATGCTGGAGGATTTTCGAGCTCAACTTTATCTGCGTTCGCCATTAATTTTCGACAGTTCCTCAAATTACCGACTAAATTTGAACGCATCCCTCTGACCAGCTCTCATAGCATGCCCTCTCATCCAATGAAATGACTTGCTCGCTCTATGACGCGATGAGCCCAATGGGAGCAAATTACTCTGAATGCTGCGACGCAGCACCTCAGGTTACTTCCAAGAAGTTGTTCACGTTCTCAATATTTTACGTTTAACGTTATATTCATTCGGTACACTTCGGTACACACGTGTACCGAACCGAAGGGCCGTACCGAATAATTTCGGTACGGGTACGTGTACCGTTACACCCCTAATAGACATCTAAGTTTTTTGTGCCCCACCACTTTTGCACATATAGAAACGCCACTGGAGATATATGATACATTATGATGTGATATGAATGATAATGGGACACATCGACGTCTGCACTCAGTGTACTTATGTTGTAGCGGATATTTAAGTAAGCTTTTTTAACGCTAATGTTATAATAGTCAGATTGCTCTGAAGATGGGAGGTGATATTCTATTCATTTTCACGTTCACACAGTCGGTGATTTTTGCCGGCCGTCTTTCCTGCAACGACAGTTTTTCTGTATTTCCTTTCTCCTGTAATATGACTTGATCGCTTTAAACTCTGCACACTGAGCTCTGATTGGTCAACAGGCGGTGCTTTCACTGAGTTGATCTCTTAGCCTGCAACCTAACCTGCTCCGAAGCAGGTTAGCCGCACAGCATAAGTTACCATGGAGATCTAGCCCGCTAAAAAGAGAACCAGCGTCGTAGGACCGGAAAGTCCAGCTTCGTAGTACAGGCCTCTGATCCATACAGGCAGCCCTAAATAATAACAAGTAACCATCATGTGTGGTGCTATCTGTAGTTGTCTGTCTTATTTTTTGTTGATGTCATATTGTTTTCACCAGGGCTGGCCCTTGGCATAGGCAGTATAGGCGAATGCTAAGGGAGCATCAACCCATCGGGGGCGCCGAAAATTGGGGAGAAAAATTACATCATGTATTTTTTAGCTGCCCGGATTATAACAGACAAAGACTCATTCTGAAAACTGCACTGGAACAACATAACATCAAGGACATGGATTTCAAGTCAATACACGAAAGTAAATCAAGAAAATAAGTAAACAAGCTGATCTTCATGTGACGTTTAGATACTACTGGGACCCCAAAGCAGAGACTGACAAAAAATAAAGTTTCAAAAAGTTTAATAAAGGTAATCCAAGGCAGGTACTGACGACAGGGAGCTTGGCTGGCCGTAGTAAACCAAAAACAAAGCTGCGGGAAAACGTTTCCGACCAAAACTCAAAAAGAACTCCTGAACTAACTACAACAGACTCCAGGCTGCAGAAAGGCACTCCGGACCGCGGGACAGCATGAAAAATACTCTGGCAGAGAAGTGAGGTGAGGGCCAGGCTCTTAAAGAGCAGGTAATCAAGTGAGTGGGGACAGGTGTGCCTCATCTGCAGCCAGGAGTAACCAGCCACGCCCCCCTGTCACACACCAGCCCTGCAGAGACAGAAAGACAGAGTAGTGAGGGGTAAATGGAGCATACAACAAGTTAAACACAAAAACAACAAAAGCCCCATGCAAAACATAACAGTACCCCCCCCTCAAAGGACGTCTCCTGGCGGCCTACCAGGACTATCCGGGAAACGGACATAAAAGTCTCTCAAGAGTTTTGGGTCCAAAATCAGCGAGCGAGAAACCCATTGTCGCTCCTCTGGCCCATACCCCATCCAATCCACTAAATACTGGTATCCACGGCCCCACCTTCGAACCTTCAGCAACCTCCATACAGTGAAGGCCGGGTGGTTGTCGATGAGCCGGGGGGGTGGAGGGGGTTTGGTTGGAGGGCAAAGAGGGCTGCAGGAAACTCTCTTAAGGAGTGACACATGAAAAGTGGGGTGCACCTTCAAGGCAAGAGGCAACTTAAGCCTAACCACACTAGGATTGATGACCCGTTCTATCTCATAAGGTCCAATGTACCTGGGAGTGAGTTTCCGAGAATCCGTTTGAAGAGGGATGTCACGGGAGGAAAGCCAAACCTTCTGGCCCGGTTGGTAATCCGGAGCTGGTCGTCGATGACGATCCGCCATCCTCTGGTTCCGGGCGGAGGTGCGGATAAGAGCTGCCCGGGCTTCACGCCAGACTCTGCGGGCTCGCCGAAGATGCCCCTGTACTGAGGGAACTGCCACCTCTCTCTCTTGAACCGGGAAAAGGGGAGGTTGGAAGCCGTTGGAAGCCATAAAGGGTGACATACCTGTGGCAGAGCACACCAGGGAGTTGTGGGCGTACTCAACCCATGGCAGATGAAGAGACCATGAGGCTGGGTTTCGAGAGGCAACACAACGAAGAGCCGTTCCCAGGTCCTGATTTGCCCGCTCCGTCTGGCCATTGGTTTGGGGATGGTACCCAGAGGACAAACTGGCCGACGCCCCCAATGCCTGACAAAAGGCCTTCCAAACTTGGGAGGAAAACTGCGGACCCCTGTCTGAAACAATATCCTGAGGGATGCCATGCAGCCTAAAAACATGCTGGGTGAGAAGAGTGGCAGTCTCGAGGGCAGAAGGTAGTTTAGGCAGGGGGACAAAGTGCACAGCCTTAGAGAAACGGTCAACGATGGTCAGAATAGTGTCGTTCCCGTCTGATGGTGGGAGACCAGTCACAAAATCCACCGCAATGTGGGACCAGGGCCGGTGGGGAATGGGAAGTGGGCGAAGAAGGCCAGCGGGGGCCTGATGTGAGGCCTTGCTGCGGGCACAGACGGAACAAGCTGAGACATACTCCTTCGTGTCTGCGGACATAGTGGGCCACCAGAAGCGTTGTCGAATTAGAGCCAGGGTCCGATGAAAACCTGCATGGCAGGCAACCTTGGACGTGTGGCCCCACTGGAGAACTGGAGATCTAACATCGGGGGAAACGAACAGCCGGTCTGGTGGACAATCCTGAGCCACTGGATGGTCCTCCTGGGCCTCCTGGACCACCCTTTCAATCTCCCATCTAGCTGCTCCCAAGACACAGGAAGATGGCAGAATGGTTGCATCCCTTGAGTCCTCCACTGGGGAAGCGAACTGCCGGGACAAGGCGTCGGCCTTCACATTCCTGGAGCCAGGCCGGTAGGTCAAGGTGAAGTTGAACCGTCCCAGGAAGAGAGCCCACCGAGCCTGGCGTGAGTTGAGCCTGCGTGCAGAGCGAAGGTAAGACAAATTCTTATGGTCCGTCCATACTATAAAAGGATGGTTGGCTCCCTCCAGCCAGTGCCTCCATTCTTGAAGGGCCAGAACCACTGCCAGCAACTCCCGATTACCAACGTCGTAATTCCTCTCAGCAGGGGTCAGCCGACGAGAGAAGAACGCACAAGGGTGGAGCTTCTGGTCTGCGGGGGAACGCTGGGATAAAACTGCCCCCACTCCAGAATCAGAGGCATCCACCTCCACCACAAACTGGACCCCTGGATCAGAATGAGAGAGCACAGGAGCAGTGGCAAACAGACATTTCAGTTTTACAAAAGCTGCCTCAGCTGCAGGAGACCACTCAAAAGGCAACTTGACAGAGGTGAGTTTAGTCAGAGGCACTGCTACCCTACTATAGTCCCGAATAAACCTTCTATAAAAGTTGGCAAAGCCCAGAAACCTTTGCAACTGCTTCCTGTTAGAGGGAGTGGGCCACTCGGTCACTGCTTGGACCTTGGCGGGGTCAGTCCTTAATTGTCCCTTGTCGACGATAAAACCAAGGAAACTCACAGAAGAGGCATGAAACTCGCACTTCTCAGCCTTAACGTACAGTCTGTTCTCAAGAAGTCTCTGCAGTACCAGCCTAACATGCTGGACATGCTCCTGAAGAGTGCGAGAGAAGATAAGGATGTCATCAAGGTACACAAAAACAAACCTGTTTAACATGTCACGCAATACATCATTAATCATAGCTTGAAAAACCCCAGGTGCGTTCGTTAACCCAAAAGGCATTACTAAATACTCAAAATGTCCCCTGGGAGTATTGAATGCAGTCTTCCACTCATCCCCCTCCCTTATTCTCACCAAGTGGTACGCATTGCGAAGATCCAACTTAGTGAAGATGGTGGCTTCATGAAGGGGAACAAAGGCTGAGTCTATGAGTGGAAGGGGGTACTTGTTCTTGACTGTGATCTCATTAAGCCCTCTGTAGTCTATGCAAGGGCGTAGGGTCTTATCCTTCTTGTCCACAAAAAAGAAACCTGCGCCCATAGGCGATGAAGAGGGGCGAATAAGCCCAGCAGCGAGTGAGTCAGAGATGTAACTCTCCATGGCCTCCTTCTCTGGCCTAGAGATATTGTACAGTTTACTAGACGGAAAGGGGGTGCCAGGGAGCAAATCTATGGCACAATCGTAGGGCCGGTGAGGCGGCAAGGATAGGGCGTGGTCCTTGCTGAAAACCTCCTTGACACTGTGATATTCAGGGGGTACAGAGGTGAGATCAATGGGTTTGAGGGGGTCTGGTGCTCTAGTAACTGTGGGGGGTACAGCAGAGTGTAAGCAATGAGAGTGACAGAATAAACTCCAGTTAATGATAGACGAGTTGGCCCAATCTATGTGGGGGTTATGGAGCTTCAACCACGGAAAACCTAAAACGAGTGGCGACATGGGTGAGGGGATAAGGTACAGGGAGATTATCTCGTGATGGTTGCCAGAGATCTTGAGGGAAACTGGAGCAGTACGGTGAGTAACTTGGGCTAGGAGTCTCCCATCTAAGGCAAACACATCCTTAGGTTCTGGAAGAGGCTCAAAAGGAAGTTTAGACTGCATCACAAAGTCAGAGTCAATGAAATTGTCATCCGCACCAGAATCAATCAAGACCTGCAGCGGAACAGAGTTCTGAGACCAGGAAATAGTACCTTTGACTGGGATGCGGTTGGAGGAGGCTGAGTTGATAGAAGTGTGGCTCATCAGTGCTCCCCCTGTCGCTGATGAGCCATGTCTTTTGGCAGAGAGGGACAACCGGCGCTGACGTGACCAGCCTGGCCACAGTAGAAGCAGAGTCTCTGACGAAGACGGCGTTGACGTTCTGATGGAGTAAGCGTCATCCTTCCCAGCTGCATGGGCTCCTCCATAAAGAAGGGAGAGACCTGGGTATCTGGAGAAGGTCTGGGAGGCCCGGAGTCAGGAGGATGGCGAGAAGGTCCAGAGAATGCCGGCCGACTAGGAAACTTGGACGGAGGGGGAAAGGAGGTGGAGCTATGTTTTCCTGATCTCTCCCTACGCCTCTCGCGGAGGCGGTTATCTAGTCGTATCGCTAGAGAAATCAACTCCTCTAAGGAGGAGGTTTCATCCCTAACAGCTAGTTCATCCTTTAACTCATCCTTAAGCCCCTTGTAAAAAAATTCCCAGCAAAGCCATGTCTCCCCAACCGCTCTCAGCTGCAAGCATGCGGAAATCTATAGCAAAATCAGCAACAGAGCCTGAACCCTGGTGGAGTGAAAGCAGTCTTTTACCAGCCTCCTTCCCCCTCACTGGATGATCAAACACTCTACGCATCTCTGCAGTAAAAGACGACAGAGACTGACTAATAGGCGAGTTGCTGTTAGATATGGCAAGGGCCCATGCTGCTGCTTTATCACTCAGTAGGCTCTTGATGAAAGCAACCCTAGTTCTATCAGTGGAATAAGTGAAAGGCTGTTGCTCAAACACAAGACTACACTGGTGTAAGAACTGACTACAAGACCCTAAATCTCCTGAATACCTGACGGGTGTGGGGATAAAGGGCTCACGAGGATTGCAGGGCTGTCGTTCTGGATCAGCTTGAGGTGGAGGAGCAGGGTCTGTAGCTTGAGCATCGGCAGTCGGCGGGAGTGTGGAGAGATGTGCTGCGACCTGTTCCATACGGCCTCCGATGTTGGTCACACCGGCGGTTAAATCCCGAATCGCTTCCATAACTCTCTGCAGAGCGCTGTCGTGTTGCCCTATCATTACCCCTTGAGCAGCAAGCGCTTCCCTGAGTCTCTCATTCTCTGCGGGGTCCATATTGGCCAGAGTATTCTGTGACGTTTAGATACTACTGGGACCCCAAAGCAGAGACTGACAAAAAATAAAGTTTCAAAAAGTTTAATAAACAAGGTAATCCAAGGCAGGTACTGACGACAGGGAGCTTGGCTGGCCGTAGTAAACCAAAAACAAAGCTGCGGGAAAACGTTTCCGACCAAAACTCAAAAAGAACTCCTTAACTAACTACAACAGACTCCAGGCTGCAGAAAGGCACTCCGGACCGCGGGACAGCATGAAAAATACTCTGGCAGAGAAGTGAGGTGAGGGCCAGGCTCTTAAAGAGCAGGTAATCAAGTGAGTGGGGACAGGTGTGCCTCATCTGCAGCCAGGAGTAACCAGCCACGCCCCCCTGTCACACACCAGCCCTGCAGAGACAGAAAGACAGAGTAGTGAGGGGTAAATGGAGCATACAACAAGTTAAACACAAAAACAACAAAAGCCCCATGCAAAACATAACACTTCAAGTTCCTCAGAAAAACTGGTCTGAGGACAAGGATTTAATATAAACATTTAATAAATCAACAGTAGGTGGCGATATATGCTCCAAGTGGAAGCGATTCGCCATTAAAGAAAAAAGAAGAAGTAAGAAGAAATACGCTAACGCTACAAACAGGCACAACACTGTTACTCTGTTTTTACTGACATGTAACATTTGATTTCACCTTGCTCTATTTTTTTTTAACGCACTTTCAAAAACGGGAACATTTTCGGGAGTTTCAACCGGGTACCGGCCACCGAAAACGGGGACTTTGCCTGGAAAACGGGGACGTTTTGGTCACCCATCCGACTGTGTTTACAGCTAAGCACACACGCTAACATTAAGACTACAAGCTCACTTGGGGTTGAGGCTTGTTTACACGTTGCTTGACTGCCTGCCCACATATCTGATCCACACATAGTAACGTGTATTGGGGAAAATAATTATTTAAAGTTATTTAATAATTGTGACATTTATTGTACTTTTTGATGGATGAATGATGCTCAAAGTGAGGGGGCAAAGAATACAACTGAGGGGGCACTGCCCCCTTTTCCCCCCTCGTGGCGCCGGGCCCGCCGTTTGGCCACACAAGGCCGTAACAGAAACGGACCCCGCAAACGATAACGGGTCCCAAGGTGTATAGATCTGCAACCGGAACGCTCTGGGGGGGGAAAACGGCTCTGTGTGTTCTTATTATACATCCATGGTGTACGCCCGATAGAGTGGCGAAGTTATGCCCATCTACTTCCGGTCCATGGGACCTTATTTCGAAAAAATTATGTGTTGAAGTCAATGGAGAGAGAAAACGTATCTTTCGATCCCGTTTGAATTGTGCCACGAATTACACATATGATGTTTGTCAATCTTAAAAAATAATTTTCATGTCAAAAAAGTCACAGTTTTTCAAATATAAGACTATGAAAAATATGCAACTAGAAAGACTAAAAATCGCGTAAGTGATGTCATAACTGATGTGACAATTGTTTTCCTCCGCTAAATATAAGAGATAGATAAGATAACTTTAACAAGATGCCTGTGTGCTTAGTACCAGGTTGTTATCATACCAGCAATGGGTCTTGCTCGTTCTTTCGCTTCCCGTCTGATGAAAGGACCAGGAGTGGCTGGATCAAGTTAGCTACCTAGCTAGTAGCAAGCACGTTAGTTAGCATTACAGCCTTAGCCTTGTCATTTTTATTAGCCTTAACATGAAGTAACATTAAGTAACCCAAAATGTTAAACAGTAAGAGTAGTAGTCATATTTCGTGAAACCTTTGAAGAGTACTGTCACACCGGTGTGATCATTCTATAATACACCATTTAAGCCCGGGGGAGAAATGCTAACACTAACGCTACATTAGCATCCACGATCTTTTCTACTTCATGCTATCTGCACAAATGGTTGACATTAAACATTAAAAATATCAGGCAGTTCCGAGAGAATCAAAGGAAGGCAGGCAGGCAGCTTTGCATGACATTCTTCTGGACGTGTTTCATTGTGGTGATAGTGAGGGTAGTTAATCCCTTGTTTAGCAAGACAGTAGTGACAGCCATCTTGGTGACGTGTGTTGTTGTGCAAGACCAGAGATGTATAGTTCATTGACCGTTTCACACAAAAACATGTGTTACTTCACAGTTTTACGACACATTTTTTTTTTTTTGACTGGCAAAATTATCTTTTAAATTGACAAACATCATATGTGTAATTCGTGGCACAATTCAAACGGGATCGAAAGATAATCTTTCTCTCTCCATTGACTTCAATACATAATTTTTACGAAATAAGGTCCCATGGAGGTCCATCGGAAGGGAAGGGACTTCACCACTCTATACGATCATTTTCCTGATAACGATAAGCCATAGCCCCATCTCTGCTGCTCACTGCTGTAGCATGGTCAGTAGCTACTGTCTCGACCAAAAATCGCTTTTAAATGTGCTATATAAATAGGCGCTTTTACACTGCAGTACTTTTTCCACAAAGGTTCATCAGAACTTAGTTCATGAGAACTCTTTAAGTACAGATCGCGTTCACACCGGAATAAGTCCCTGGGGGAGGATTAGGCAAATAAAGCCGCTGACATCACTTCGTCTTCTTCTGCTTTGGGTTTACTGGTAGGCCGCAAACAACTTCACTGCGTATACTGCCACCCGAAGTCCCCGGCCGGAAGTCCCCGGAGTTGGGGACTAGCTTCTACTGAAGCCTTCCGAGTAAATCGCCAGAACGCCGACACCTCCTCATCTCCACCGCTCCCATGTTTTCTTTTGTGTTGCCATAAGTTAGTCTCTCTGCGTTTGTGCATACCTGCCAACCCTACCGATTTGGGCGGTAGTCTACCGCTTCTGACATGTTTCTACCGCATACCGACTTAGCTGGCTTTCCCTACCGATTTTCAATCTTCCCATACTATAACAAATAAAAAAAGACACTACAGAGACACTGGACTCGACTTTTGGCGGACACCGTTTGCAGCGTGTCTGTGATCCCATCATACAAACAGTCCTCTGTGTTTCTGAAAGAGAAACAACGTGCAGACCAGGGGGTAACGCTGCCTTTCCTCTGCATCCCCGGGGCTGATGGGTAATCACTCCCAAATTGGTTAAGGGAACAGAGACGAGGCATTTCAGTCCTGCAGGATTTCCCTGTTAGTATCAGTGTCTCGAAAACATGTTGGCGACTGAAAGACATCCAGTGTTTGGTCTTTTCCTGAAGCATCCTTCACCTACAGTGTCTCAACAGAAAGAGGACCACCAACACACACAAAATATAATACAATTTTGAGATTTGGGGATATTTATCTCCCAGTCTTTCACTTTTTCTGACATTTTCAACACCAAACATGTCGTTAATGTCTCTGTTTAGTGAACTACAGCAATCTGAAAGCCTATTATTCATATCACACTTTATCAGTAGACAAATGCAGGAAATGACTTTTTTAATGCAGTATTTTCAGTTTTATGGCACAACACAAAGATATATCGCTCTGTGCAAACCTTTGACTCTAATATGTCAACAACATGAAACAAGAATATGAACCTGGCTTTATCCAATGTTCACACAAGAGTTCTACATCCTGACACATCCTTGATCTACACTATCTCAATTGAAAGAGGACCAGAAACACATTTAAAAATATAATAAAATGTGGAGACTTTGGGATATTTATCTCCCATTCTTTTACTTTTCTGGCATTTTACAGACCAAACATGTCGTTGATGTCACTGTTTACCAAACTACCACTCTTTCTGAAAAATGCATAAAATGATGCAATATTTGTTAAATACATGGTTTATACATGTAATTACTGGGGTTCCATTTCTTCTGATTACCTAGTTTGGGCGTGCACATTTGCCACGCGCAAACCTACCTCTTTTCGATTTGGAAAGGTTGGCATGTATGGTTTGTGCGATGGGCTAATGCTAATAATTCTAATGCGAGGATAATAAAATGGCGGCTTCACAAAACTTTTTTGGAGTTTTACGGGGTGTGGTTTGCAATCCGCCCAGCCAATCAGAAATAGGAACCCTTTTCTCCCACGACAGTCCCTGCTCTCTAGCAGGGACGGAAAAGGGGGTAAAAAGGGTCTCTTTAGGCGCATTCACACCACAGTACTTTTCCCACAAAAGGCGCATTCACACCGCAGTACTTTTCCCACAAAGGTTCATCAGAACTTAGTTCATGAGAACTCTTTAGTTCTCATGAACTATACAAATCGCGTTCACACCGGAATAAGTCCCTGAGGGAGGATTAGGCAAATAAAGCCGCTGACTTCACTTCTTCTTCTTCTGCTTTGGGTTTACTGGCAGGCCGCAAACAACTTCACGGCGTATATTGCCACCCGAAGTCCCCGGCCGGAAGTCCCTGGAGTTGGGGACTGGCTTCAGTAGAAGCTGCTGGGAGTCCCATGTTTTATTTTGTGTTGCCATAAGTTAGTCTCTCTGCATTTGTGCGCTGGGCTAATGCTAATGCTAATAATTCTAATGCGAGGATAATAAAATGGCAGCTTCACAAAACTTTTTGGGAGTTTTACGGGGCGTGGTTTGCATTCCGCCCAGCCAATCAGACATAGGAACCTTTTTCTCCCACGAAAGTCCCTGCTCTCTAGCAGGGACGGAAAAGGGGGTAAAAAAGATTCTGATGAACTAATTTGAGTTCTGGCTCTTTTTGGTGTGAACGCGACATTTCGGAACTATATCGGAACTAAAGTGGGAAAAGTACTGCGGTGTGAACGCATGGATGTATAATAAGAACGTGTGAACGCGCCTAATGAAACATGATTTGATTTGATGCATCACTTCCGGTCAAAAGTGGGGGAAAAACAAAGCTGTCATTTGAATGGCGGTCAATGCAAAGTTTTTGCCAATCCGATCAGAAATGTAAGAAAACCGATTTTTGGATCTTCAAGGAGCCCGATTACAATGGCCAGACAGGCAAACAATTACATTAAATCATTGGAAATCGACGATCGGGCTCGATATATGGTTAAATATAGTAGTAGGCTATCGATGTCCATATAAGAGTAACATCTACGTCACTTTACGGCCCCGCCCACTTTTGGGGAAAACCAACGCTGTCATTTCAATGGCGATCAAGCCTGAAGCCACAGAGCTCTTCTTTTACTATCCGTTTTTCTTAGAGGAAGTACAGAAAAACGTAACTCTGGATTTGTTTTAATGTTTGAGGTGCAATAAACGATACTGTTTGGCATGATAAAACAATTATTTTCCGCCTCGCTCATGAGAGTAACAGCTGGCGAAATTACAGCCTCGCCTACTGATTTTAATTTAACCATATATCGAGCCCGATTGTCGATTTAAAATAATTTAATGTAATGGTTTGCCTGACTGGCCATCGTAATCGGGCTCTTTGAAGATCCAGAAATCCACGGTTTTCAAAAATGTCTGATCGGATTGGCAAAAACTTCAGAATTTCCGCCATTCAAATGACAGTGTTGTTTTCCCCCAAAAGTGGGCGGGACCGTAATTTACGCCCGGAAGTGACGTAGGTGCTAATAATACAGTATACTAACGAATATACATACGGTAACCAGCACAGTGGTAAATAATACAATTAATCATGGCTGACTTTTCCAACAATACAGTATAAGAACATGCTTACATGAAATAAAAATATGTAAAAATATATAAATATCACAAAGGTTTTTAAAAAGTGCACTTATTTTGCTGAGTGGACCCTGTTAGCATTTGTGTAATAATATCATTGATAGCATGTAATAAGCTGCTAACACTGTTATCACTCATTGGTTCTTTAGGGACATCACATTATTCCCAGTATAGCCCCACCCAATTTACACATTTACACCTGACTGGCCTAATTGGTAATGAAAAACAACTGAGTGTATGTGCAAGGCCTTTCGTTTCAAATAAAAAAGAATGTATCAAAGTAAAAAAAGTTGCATAACATAGAAACACTTTACAAATACCACAGAACGGTACTTTTGTGGTATTTTTTTTAACACCACTCTAATGCTTGACATGCATGTTGAAGTGTATTGATGTTAGAATAACTGTGGCCTATACAAACAAATTCCAAGAGGGTATTTAAAATAATAAAGTACATACCATGTTCACCAGCATAAAAGTAAAGAGCTCTCAAAAACGCTTGGTTAAAATTCTTGGGGGCTCCTGACTTTGGAGAAATCCAGCGTTTCATCAAAATGTCACACTTGGCAGAGTAGATGGTGGGCCTTATCAGGGGTCAAATTCTGTTTTTGCAGTCATTTCAGAAGTCTTTCATCTGTGCCTTCCAGCCATGGCAGCATGTGGGATGGCTTGCAGCGGTGTGCACTGATTTGTTATAGAGCCCAGAAAGTCTATTCTGAGACAGCAAGTAGTAATGTGTATTAAAAAGGACTTGTAAACAAAGAAAAAGCATCCTATCAGAGATCTTAGTGTGACGGAATTCCACCGTCAAAGGAAAAATGTGGATTCATTTAATAATTGGCAAAATAGAATTTGTATCTTCATTAAAGAAAGCAAAGAGTAACCCCCTAATCTCACCAGCGCTGCGGCTGCGGCGTTTTTAGCGATCGCGGCCACTCTAGTCAATGGGTGCTATTCCACCAGACCCGCTGCGCCGCGGCTCGAAGCGTCCCAGAAGCTCCTCGTCGCAGCGCGTCGCAGCGCGGCACAGCGCGGCACAGCCGCAGCGCAGCGCAGACGCTTCCGGTGGGATCAGGGGGTAAGTGTGAGAGCTATGATTTAAATGGACAGAAGTATTTCAGATGCATTGAACTCGAGAAGAATATTTACAAGACCATTGAGGTTGTCAGTGATAATTATTTTTTAAAGAACAGGAATCTCTTCGGAACATAAATGTCAAAGGTTTATCAGAGGAAAAAACAAAAAAAATATTTGCTATTCTGTTTGTTTCGGGCATGTTGAAACTTGTTTTGTTATCTTGCACAGGTTATCCTGTAATGACTCACCAAGAGTGCCGGTGATTCTGCTGGGCAGTCTGTTACTCATGCCCTTTGGTGTACTCTATACAGTATGTGACATACTGTACATCTGGAGCCTGCTAACAACAGTAATTGGGCTCAGGGGGTGGAGGGCGAACTCAAACTGCATCTACATTATTTCATATTTTTGTTTGTGGATACTGTATAATCCAGAGGAACAGAATGAAAATAGAAAACAAGGAAATGTCTAGTCCAAGTTTTAGAAAAAGTTGTATAGGAGTTGGACAACTGCTCTGGGGCTCTGTGCCGAAACTGGGAAACTAAGGACCCTCATCTGTTCTTGGCTGATGCCTTTATTCAGTTCCACACACTATCAATCCCCTGCTATCTATCTATTATTTACTTCAGGCTATATATCAGCCTAGTTGTACTTTGCACTTTGACGTCAATGCTATTTCTTTTACCAGCCTTGCCAGTGCTGTGCTTTTATGGTCAGTGTATATCATTGTCAAAATGTGTGTCTTGTCTGCAACAATTCTATGATCCTGGTAGTAGTTTGTTCTTCAGCAGATGTGTCAGTTCCACGGTGTATTACTGTCTGTTTGTGTGTGTGCCCCGAGAAAAAACAAGTTCAGGATTTTTGTGCAACCTTTGCATTTTTAACTGCTACAAAAAGGGATTCTGAATCAAGCCTGACAGGGAAAGACATTGGTTCAACAAATGAATCTCAACTTGGTGAAAAACTGCCAAGAGAAAGATATCCATCAAAAATATTTTATAACTATTATTTTAAACAGATTGGAGTAGAAACAACTTGAACTGAGACATCTGGCTCCCATGCAAATGTATTTGATGCTTCCCCATAAATGTACTTACTGTAACATGTAATGTAATTCAATCAAACAAGGGATTAAACTAAAAATCTATAATCTATATGTTTTAATAAACTTCTATAGCTCAAGGACTACATGTTAATCCATTTTGTGACCTAATTCTGCCAGACTTGGGTTTCTAGAACCTGTTTTGATTGACTTTCAATTTTCAATGCACTTGACAATATGATTCAGAAGATACAGTTATAAAGTTGTTATTGATTACAGCAATATTTAGTAGGACAAAGTGCTAATCGCAGCACCCTTATTCATTTTAGAACATTCAAACAATTGATAATAAAGAAAGCTTCTTCGTTGTGTTTGAATGCGAAAAATACATGTTTTCCATCTATGTGAGTATTAATCTTTTTGCTTTTGCTGATATATTGTTGTTTCTTCTTGTATTTAGCAGCTATTAGTGTAATATTGACTCGCCCAAGTGTGGGAGATTCATATAGTTTTAAGTGGAATTACCAAAAACGGGAGAGTCAACACATTCTTCCTGTCAAAAGGGTAGGAAGCAGACAGTGAGTCTGTGTTTATCCATTATAAAATCCATATCTGTCTGGAAATGAAACAGCATAGGTTGAGTTCAGTCTCCAAACCACTTCTTCTCGGGAAATAATGGTCTGACCGCCAAAGTGTTTGCTTTTTTAAATGATTAATTGGCTGCTATAAATCACTGATCAGCCCTGAAAGATCGATGCATTTTAGCATCCTCAAACAAGCACATTCAAACCTCTTCAAAAGGGTTGGAAGCAACAACAGCCAAGCAAAGTCAAGCAAAAAACTAAAACAAATTCAGGATGACTGTTCTCGTGTGAAAAGAATGGAGCAACAATGCCAAGTTTTTAAGAATTACAAATGGGCCTTTGGGTGGATTGGCCTACGTTAATTCATTTTGGCCTATATTAAATAATAATAATAATAACACTTCTGATGCACACCATCTGAAACTACCAAAGTATTTCTTGCCTAGTCTTTGTCTGAGACAGATTTCTTGATGTGAAATATATCTCAGAATGTTTCATGCTCTGTCAGTGAAGGCTGGTGGTTAGTGCGTGGTTGAATGGTTGCCATTCTTGCAGCTATATTCAAGTGTCTCTCTCTTTTATGGATGGAATGTGAATTCAATTGCGAGCCCTATGACAATAAACCCTGCAAATTGATCACAATGTCCCTTAATGCCAGCAGGTTTGAGCAGTGTGAATTGTAACTTGAGAGCAACTAGAAATTGTATTATCCAATTCCTCCTCCACTATGGATGACTGGAAATCAAAACAATTAACAGGCCTATTTCTGCTAGAGATGACCACAAACTCACACTCTTCCTGCCGCAGGTGGCGTAAGGCTCGCTTCCAATTAACAAGTCTAATTACATCACAACTCTGCAGAGTTGTCTGGCATTCATTGTGTCTGATTGTCTGTGTGTAATTGTGTGTGAGTGTGCAAATGTTCATTGCCGAGTGTGAATTAAAAAACACAGCAGAATGATGAGTGGGGTCAAGGGACAGAGCTTAATTTCTTCCTTGGCTTGATAATTGGCATGGAGAGTTTTAAATGCTGAAAATGAACACTTAACTAGGCTTCATTGTGCATTTGATATTTAAGAAGCAACAACTGCTATATTGTGGGCAGCTCGGTACTCAGATAGAAATGCAAATGTATCTAACCATTACAGTCATACACAATAAGCTGCTAATTTTTTTAAGAAGACATAACTTATCCAATGTAAAATGAAATGAAATGACTGACATTGACATTTTCTATTTAAATCTATAATACGTATTTTCAAAATAGCATAAAACACATGTCTATGTGAAATGTGAAATGGAAGTGGTGTTGAACCCACAGAGAATTGTCACTGACTCCATGGTTCCCTTCACATTATGGTGTATGTATAATGTATGTATTTTAGCTTATTGTTTTTGTTTAATGCTATAAAAAAGTGTTTCAAAAGTGAAAGCAAAGCAAAGTTCTTTGAATTGTCTTTAATAGCTAGCAGGGGTGGCCTCCTGTTTGCAAAAAGAGGTCCAATTTATAACTTTCTATGAGCAAATTATCTGTACAGTTAACATTTTACTATGAGTTCATGGTCTCAATCACTATAGTGTTAGTGTTCTTCAATACAGCATGATATTCATTTCGTAAGTTATGTTCACACTTAAGTTAAAGTGGACCTATCATGCTATATTTGAAATATATATTGTAGGGCCATACCTATATAAAACATGTCTGTGAAGGTTTTTTTTCAAAATACCAAACAGTTCACCCATTGTAGCCATGCCTCATATTGCTCAAACCCCTCTTTTGAAGCCCTGTTATGCGGCTTTCACACCAGCGCTTTTCAGTTTCTAGCTCCGAGCGGGAGCTTTTCTGGTTCAGCTCCGGTTTCCCTTTTCAGCTCCCGCTCTGTGCACACCGCCCACTGGCGCCCCAGAGCTGCCCTTGCTGCGTCATGACGTCACCGTTTACATCGCTGATTTGCCCCCCAACGGCAGCCATTACGGCAGCTCACAACAACAACAACAACTGCGTCGGGTCAATGATCGTGTTGCTTTTAATCACACGAAGCCAGAATAAATTGAATAACGACTTCTCCAACCTTATGCGTTTCTCCAGAGTGCCGTGGTTCATTGTTTATTAATGTGTTTCTGCAGCATTTACCGACCGCTGCAGTGCTGGCTGCTCTTCCACGGGAGTTTATTCTCCCGTTAGCTCCCGGTTAGCTCACACTGCAGCGGCCGCTCTAAAGTATTCACTGTCCGACTCACACAAGCAGCTGATGCATATCCCCAGTTCCCCTTAGCCTAAGTGAATGTGTGTCAGTCTGAATTGACACTGTTTGGTATCACAACGCTGTTATGAAAGTTTCTCTGGTATAAAACGGATGATGTTAGCATAGCAACCGAAGCTAAACTGACTACTTGCATCCAATAGCTGCAATAATACAAAACACACGTCTGCCTCTCTCCACAATGATCGATAACAGTGAACGGATGGTCAAAGTAAGGCACAAATAAACAGAATCACACGAAGCCTGGTTAGTGTTGCCTGACTTTATAAAGTGTGTTTATAGGCACTACTGCTTGTAGGCAGGCATAACAGTCGACCCATGGGAGGTGGGTTTAGTTTCCTGCACGCCTCGACGTAAGAGAGACGTAAGCGACGTCACCTCTTAGCTCCAAAGCTCTTGCCTCTGGACCGACAATTTTTTGGAGCTGGAAATGAAGCGGATTCCGGAGCTAAGAGCCGGCGCAGCTCCGGTGTGAACTGGAAAACCCGGCGCTTTTCAGGCTCTAGCTCCGAGCCGGAGCTGAAAAGGCGCTGGTGTGAAAGGGGCATTAGAGAAACGCAGATTTTGGGTCCTTAGCTTGAAAAAAATAAATAAGAGGAGGCGGAGCTAATGCCTGATCAGAATTCTACCGGAGATAAAGTTAAATTCGGTTGTGATAAAACGTCATCCTGTTTAAACCACGTCAAGGATTATTTCTGAAATAGTATGGAGCTCAAATGCTTTTTCTCTTGCAGGTTTATCACAAGGTGAGTTCTTTTTTTATTTCCTGCTTTTCAAACAAATGCGCTCTCTAGGACAGGTTAGCTCGGAGTGTTAGCGAGGCTTGCTAATGTAAACAAAGACGTCCAAAACACGTCAGGCATTGTTTCTGATAGCAACTTTCTGTGGGTCCGCCGCCGAATTGACGTCAGTTCGGATGGAATCTGTATCCACTCGTTGTACACCCGTTTTTAAAAGATTTGGGTACGGAGGAAAAGAGAGCGGGTTTTATTTTCTGACGCTGCGTGAGTTCCCAACACACCGGGGACACATATGTACCAGGGTTTCCGCTAGGATTTTTTCTCGCCGGTCAAATGTCCGGGCAGAATTTATTTTACCGGACTAATTTGAAACTTACCGGTCATATTTCAATAATAATAATAGTTGTGTAGCAGAGTTTCCGTTAGCAGGTAATTACCGGACTATGAGCAGATATGCTTCAGTTTAAAACTCAGTTCACGGGCTCATTTTTATATTGCTTCAGTTTATAATCGTAACAGATCGAAATATTCAGATTCATTTTTCAATAAATGATTCCACAAACAACAAACAACATAATTATTACATTCAAACAAACTACTTGTAGTAGATAACGTACATTATTCAGAAGTTTACATCAACTTTGAATAATAACACGGGAGAAACGGATCCTCTCCCTCCCTCTCTCTCTCCTGACAGCACGTCAGTTTCTCATGCAGCTCGCTAAACAGAGGGCGGGGCTTCAGGTGATCCTGCAGAGCTGCGTGTCTCGGTCAGACTCAGCAGCTGATCTGATCTCTCTCTCGCTCCGGTTACACTTCACTCGCGTTTATGTCCATATCGATCAGATCCAGCTCTCCTGATCGGCCTTTATAGAGAGCACCGATCAAACTATTAAGAGTGAATATCGGCCGATAATGACCGGCGGCCGATCGATCGGAGCCTCCCTAATTATTACCAGACATTTTGACCGTCAGGTTTTGAATTTACCGGTTTTTTATACATTTTACCAGCTAAAAACCGGTAATTACCGGCTAACGGAAACCCTGATATGTACGTATAAAAGACATCACAAAGTGCATTTTGCATGATAGGTCCCCTTTAAGTAAATTAGAGGATTAAGTAGGGTATGCTTTAGGGTGTGGCCTTCTGATTGACAAGTTCCTATATTGCCAAAATTGTACGTTTTTAGTAAGTATTGTGGTGACCACTGTATAATGTCCTAATTCAATCTAGGAACTACAGGCTGGTATGGTTCCGCACGGACACATTAGTTGGTACCTCCTGTGTATATACTGTGTCCTCCTCCTTTTCTCTCTCTTGGCTACTCGGAACATGTCCTCCGCAATAAAGTTCACTTTTGCACCTCCATTGCACCGCCTCCGACTCCCTATCTCTCGGCACTACATTGGTGACCCTGACAACGTCTCGTGAAGTTTCCGGGACTCAGTTTTTCTTCTCGAAATGCCGGGGATGATTGGAGACGTCCGTGGCTGCCACCAGCACGCGGACTGAGGCTCGGTGCGCACCCCGCGGAATGGCTGGGGACGTTGCTCACCATTCCCGCATCGGCCTTCCGAATACAGGGAGACCATGCACGACCTGCTGGGTAGGGATGAACCCGATTGCTACCTCGTGGGGCTGTTTTCTTCTGGTCGTGCGGCTGCACGTCCAGGCTGCGCTAGCTATCGACGACTAGCAGCTAACCTCGTTGGCTAACGGCTACGGCTAGCAGCTACCGATGGCTGCCAGCTAGCGGCTAACGGCCACAGCTAACGGCTAGCTGCAAACGGCTATCGACCTTTTGAGCTTTTTCCCTGGTGCCTGAGAGGAGGTTGGACCATGGCTGATCGGCCTCGTGTGGACCCTCTCGCCTTTTCATCACCTCGACGGCGGCTTCGGACGCCACCCGCGCTCTCATCGGCGCCTGGGTGGCACGCTTCTGGACCCCATCTCGCCTCGACAGTTTCGGACGTCGCCCATGCCTTCATCGGCCTGTGGGTGGCGCGCTTCGGGACCCTGTCTGACGTCTTCCTTCCTCCCGGGGGTGCTGCTCCTGCTCCCCGGGACCCGGTTCTTTCCTCCCCAGGACTTCGTGCCCGCCGCCGCTGCGCCCTCGCCTGCGGCCGGGCAGCGCTCTTTCCTGCTGGGGACAACCGGGTTATTCACGCCCGTCGCGGCTCAGCGACCCGGCTTTCACCGACTGGCGGGTGAAGACTTCATTCGCCACGACGCCTGATGCGGCCCCCTTACGACGGCCCGTTCCGGCCCGCCCCCGGTGGGGGTGCCCTCGCCCTCGATAGGGCCCCTACCCTCTCCTGCGACCTCCTTTCGTCGGCCCGTTCCATGGCCCGGCCCTCACCTGTGACCCCACCCTCCTCGGCCCCTGTGGTATTTCCTCCTCGGACGCGAGGATTTTTTGTGCCATGTTTGAATTCTGGGGGGGCTTGTGTGGTGACCACTGTATAATGTCATAATTCAATCTAGGAACTACAGGCTGGTATGGTTCCGCACAGACACATTAGTTGGTACCTCCTGTGTATATACTGTGTCCTCCTCCTTTTCTCTCTCTCTTTCGCCCCTCCCCGTCGCTATATTACGTACAGGGTACCCCTTTCCCGTCATTTTTCTACGGGCAGGGCGTCCCATAGACCTTCATTGCAGACACAGCGGACCCCTTGCCCGTCAGGCTTCTACGGGCAGGGCGTCCCATAGACCTCCATTGCGGACAGCGGACCCCTTTCCCGTCATTTTTCTACGGGCAGGGCGTCCCATAGACCTTCATTGCGGACACAGCGGACCCCTTGCCCGTCAGGCTTCTACGGGCAGGGCGTCCCATAGACCTTCATTGCGGACAGCGGACCCCTTGACCGTCAGGCTTCTACGCGCAGGGCGTCCCATAGACCTTCATTGACCACGTGATCAACAACGATGGCCGACCTTCGTGTTATTCTCGGTGGAAAATGCCTATTTTAAGGTTCATTTGGCCATTAAAATGCGTTTTGATGTCATTTTAAGCGAGTAATGAGTTTTTATTTCTGATTATTTGTGCAGTACATGTACATGATGTTTAGTTTGCTAGTTATGACGAAGATTACTTCATGAATGTGTACACATGGTTGCTAACGTTTTTTTGGTGGGAATGTGTTTTTTCACAGCAAAGTCACCCTCTGTACTTGGACATATTGGGAGAATCTAAAGGGAAGAACATCCCAAATATTCATTTAGGTCTTTATTTTAGACCTTTAGTGTTGCCGTCTGTGAGGAAAATGCATGGGGCTCAGAGCCTCGTATTTTTAAAATCTTTTTTTCCTTCTAATTTGTTATTCTTTTCAAAATAACACACTGTTATTTACTCACCAAGAACACACAATTATCCTTGCTTTTATTTATTGGTTTAATTCCATAATCTCGGTCTTTTTTGGCGTTCGTCAGGAACTGAATTTCAAAATAAAAATAACCGGAAACAGACGTAGGCATTTCGAGCGATTACCCAAGATTCTCAGCTACGCTGATTGGATGTTTTAGCCGCAATGCATGCTGGGATTTGGTGTTTATATTATATGAAATCCGGAAAACATTTTAAAAGAATAAAAATAATACTTAATTCCGAGTGCTCTTGCTTTTCTCTTTGAAAGTCATCACATAACGGCATTGTAATACACGGTTCGGCTGCATTAAATATTACAGATCTGCCGTAGTTATTTATTTATAGAGTCCTGATGAGAAGACCTTTGGAAAAACTGAAGAAATGCCGCCGAAACTGAATACTTGACGTGGATCATACATTTATCAACAATTAAAAAACATCTTCAATTTCTCTTCACACAATACGTCTCCTTGCAGTATCAACACTAATTCGGCTGACTTTTACATTTGATATAGTTCATAGACAGTTATATTTACACCATAACGGTGCACAGCTGATATAAAAGGACTTGTAGTCTTTAAAGATATTACTGATTTGAATTGGATTGAATTTTGAATGTAAGAATGTAAATACTGAGTCTGAAATAGTATAGCAATATGCTGTAAAATTATGTGAAAGCATGAATAAAACTACACATCTTCAGATGTTGTACTACACTAATAATACAAAGTTATTATGGCTGTGTGTACCTTGTGTGCACCGCCTAGTGGTTACAGCACGTTATTGAATTATTGTTTTTATGTGTTATATTTGATTAAAAAAATATTAAGAGTACATACTTTCATAGGGGGAAAGTAGAAGGTATGTGATAGAAATATAGAATATAAAAAATCAAGAAGATACTGTAAGTGATCTCTACAATAAAACAGTTTAGTGCAGGATGTACAACGATATGAATAGGAGGAGGTGCAAAACAGAAAAACGAATTAACCTTTATTTAAACATTAAATAACAGATTAAGGTCTTCTTTTAAATAAGAAAAAAACTTTGGGGGTATCTATCTACAGATAAATATTAACAAAGTACTTAACGTCTAATATATTGCTTTCCTGCAATGTTAACTATGTTGAAGCACTTATTTTAACTGATATTATACATATGAATTATACTCTTATGTATGTAGATAGAATAAGAAATGTGCAGAATATGACAGTTTAATGGTGGAGGTACACACATATTGATAGATGTCTTGTAATGCACTGTTAAGGAACCTGTGACCCAAGTTTTTAATTCATTGCATAACTACACCGTAGTTGTGTATATGATATGTCAATAAACCTTTAAAATCTTGAAATCTTGAAAGGGATGTGCAAAATAGCCATAATATATAGTCTTTAATTAACTATTAGTAGAGAATAACGAGTAATTAATATACTTTATTACTCGTTTCCATTAATGTCAATTGCGGATACATGTTTAGTCTTCTCAAGCACCAAGCACCAACTATCAAATATCTCTTCTGATTGTTGGCACTTGACAATCACCTTCCCTGAATTTTACTCAGGTGTAACTAAAGTCTGATTTAAGGGTTGTTTATATTTCACATCATTTATCAGAATCTGCAAAGTAACTCAAATAAGTGTAGTGGAGTAAAAATACCAGGTTAACCTCTGAATTGTAGTGGAGTGTAGTGAACACAATAGTGTAGTGTGTAGTTCTGGGGGGGGCGTTCGATTCCAGTTTTGGATAGTCTGGCGTGGTTTCGTTCCATTTCAAACAGCTGTTTGACGCTTGGCGTAACCTTGGCGCACTGCCACTCCAACATCCAATCCCAGACCTTGAAGAGTAATCACAGGGACTGTAGTCCTAAACGATAGCTGGGGATTATGGGTAGTGTAGTGTCTTCGGCCATCCTAAACTGAAAAATGTTGACTATCGCAATGATGCTCGAAATGTCCCTTATAGGCCTACGTCTGTTTCCGGTTATTTTTATTTTGAAATTCAGTTCCTGACGAATGCCAAAAAAGACCAAGATTATGGAATTAAACCAATAAATAAAAGCAAGGATAATTGTGTGTTCTTGGTGAGTAAATAACTGTGTGTTATTTTGAAAAGAATAACAAATTAGAAGGAAAAAAAGATTTTAAAAATACGAGGCTCTGAGCCCCATGTATTTTCCTCACAGACGGCAACACTAAAGGTCTAAAATAAAGACCTAAATGAATATGTGGGATGTTCTTGCCTTTAGATTCTCCCAATAAGTCCAAGTACAGAGAGTGACTTTGCTGTGAAAAACACATTTCCACCAAAAAAACGTTAGCAACCATGTGTACACATTCATGAAGTAATCTTCGTCATAACTAGCAAACTAAACATCATGTACATGTACTGCACAAATAATCAGAAATAAAAACTCATTACTCGCATAAAATGACATCAAAACGCATTTTAATGGCCAAATGAACCTTAAAATAGGCATTTTCCACCGAGAATAACACGAAGGTCGGCCATTGTTGTTGATCACGTGGTCTGGGAGCTGTTGCAGCGTCCATAGCAACCACCTTAGCAATCATGAATGTGTACACATTCATGAAGTAATCTTCGTCATAACTAGCAAACTAAACATCATGTACATGTACTGCACAAAAAATCAGAAATAAAAAACTCATTACTCGCATAAAATGACATCAAACACATTTTAATGGCCAAATGAACCTTAAAATAGGCATTTTCCACCGAGAATAACACGAAGGTTGGCCATCGTTGTTGATCACGTGGTCTATGAAGGTCTATGGGACGCCCTGCCCGTAGAAGCCTGACGGTCAAGGGGTCCGCTGTCCGCAATGAAGGTCTATGGGACGCCCTGCCCGTAGAAGCCTGACGGGCAAGGGGTCCGCTGTGTCCGCAATGAAGGTCTATGGGACGCCCTGCCCGTAGAAAAATGACGGGAAAGGGGTCCGCTGTCCGCAATGGAGGTCTATGGGACGCCCTGCCCGTAGAAGCGTGACGGGCAAGGGGTCCGCAGTCCGCAATGAAGGTCCATGGGACGCCCTGCCCGTTGAAGCCTGACGGGCAAGGGGTCCGCTGTGTCCGCAATGAAGGTCTATGGGACGCCCTGCCCGTAGAAAAATTATGGGAAAGGGGTACCCTGTACATAATATAGCGACGGGGAGGGGCCCTGACCGTCCGTCAATATGTGACGGGATGGGAGTGAGAACGTGTTGGTGTGTGTGTGTTAGGGGTGTTGAAAATAATCGTTTCTACGATGCATTGCGATGCGGACGTGGACGATTCGGTCTCGATGCAGTGACGGAAGATAATCGGTTATAGAGTAGTAACGTTGCTTCCTGATTTTCCGGCCGCGGCTTTACTATAACGTTTTTTCTGTCACTTTAATATCAAATCGGTCGGTGACGCAGAGATCAGGGAACATACGTGACAGCGGCACAGCAACACCGAACACGGAGCAGTCTGCTTTATCCACCAACACAAGAACACCAGTCCAGAACCAGCAGCAGAAGGACCCGCTCTGAATCACTCCGTGTTGTTGCGGCTCAGAGACACAGACAGGGATTTATGTTTTTCAAAAATAATCGCGTTACAATCATGTCAGGTTTTTGGTGGATTTAATTAAGTCTTGGATTGCAGAGTATGAATGTCCTCTAGCAATTTTCAGATGATATATACGTGTGTAAAGTTTGTGAAGGCAGGAGGAAAAAAGCTTCCGCGATCACCGTCTCCTCTCCGTTCCTCCAAGCCCCGCCCCTTCCCTGAAAATAATGAGTGACATGCTTATAGTGACCCGATAGAAACTTTATTATTCACTTAATCACTGAGATATAATGAAGCTAATTTTATCTTTCATTCATTGGATTTATGTAACAGTAAAACAGAGAATGTAAGTGTGCACCCACATGCAGTATTTTAGTTTGTATATGCTGTTGTAAATACTCCTGTTGTCTGCTGTGTTCAGACTCACGTCCTGTGTGTGATGCCTCATTCAGGACCTTCAGTGTCCTTTCTTAACAGAAGGCCGTGGCTAGAAGCTGCAGCTAGACTGCAGAAGCATTAGCTTTTTGTTTTTGAGGAAGGAACAACTTCACACACGGAGGCTAGACCTATACAATTCATTTATTTTGGTTTATAAATTAATGTCAAGACATTTATGTTATTGATTTCTGAAGCACTTTCTAAATAATAAAAAGAGAGTTCATATGTATTTACTGCATGTATGCATTGATGAAAAATAAGCCATGTGCAGTAATATAGAAAATTGAGGATGCAACGCATTGGTATGAATCGAGATGCACCGGGATGCACCGGGATATCGAACCGAATCGAATCGTTGACAGGATAATCGTAATCGAATCGAATCGTGAGACCAGTGAAGATGCACAGCCCTAGTGTGTGTGTGTGTGTGTGTGTGTGTGTGTGTGTGTGTGTGTGTGTGTGTGTGTGTGTGTGTGTGTGTGTGTGTGTGTGTGTGTGTGTGTGTGTGTGTGTGTGTGTGTGTGTGTGTGTGTGTGTGTGTGGCTATGTGTGTGAGCAACAGAAATGTCAGATATGTTGCATTTATTGATTTAGTTTGATATGTGTGTGTTCACTTGCAGAGAGAAGCAATCAGCTTCATGGACTGCCTTGCATCACTCCAATAGTGTCCAGAGCTGGCTGCCATTACAAGTAGTTTGGGATTGTAGCAATGCAGTTGCAGTTGTTTTGCAATTTACTTGATATATGTTGCAATGCAGGCATGTGTTCAATTGTTTATAGCCTGCATTTATTTTGTGATTAGACTTTTATAAATCATTTAATTTTAACTAAGAGTGAAACACTTGATGTGTTATCACAAATCAGAATTAGGGGGTCCTTGGTGTATTCTCTATCTTGTAAGGGGTCCTTGGCTGAAAAACAATTGAGAACCTCTGACTTAGCCTACCTACATTAACAGTATCTGACATCCCCGGGCCTTGCTATTCCCTGGCTGCACCCTGAAAAACTAAGATGGATACCTGGCAGAGAGTAATGGCGCATTTCCACTGCAGCGGGTAGCCCCGTTTAAGCGTCCTCAAGCGGCCTCAAGCGGCCTCAAGCGGCCTCAAGCGGCCTCAAGCGGCCAGGCCAGTTTTTGGTGGCCTTTCCATATAGCGTAGCACCGGCTAGCGGGTACTTTTTCCGGCCCCATAAAATCGTGGTTCTATCAGGCCAGGGCTGAACTAGTGACGTCAACAGTGGCGTTTTCTCCTGGAGGCCAAGGGAAGCCAGGCTTCCCCTGTTTTTTCGGATTGTAGTTATAATTTTAATAAATAAATAAAAACACTTCGTTTAGTTTCGGTAATTTTTCTGTGCTGTGTGTTGCTGCCAGCCCGTCTCTCCCCCATTCTCAGTGAGTATTTTACAAAGAGTGAAACAGCGCCCCTACATGTTATGGTGAAACAGTAGATTGTACACTCTGTTGCGAGAGGAGGCCAGCCGAAATTGGCTTCCCTTGGTGAAAAAAAATGGAGGGATTGACCAATCAGACAAGGCTCACGTCATGCCCCTGCCAACCTGTGATTAGTCAGGGCCATCCCAAGGGAAGCCAGAGGCGGCTGGCTTCCCTTGCTTCACAATCCAATCAAATCGCATCAATTTAGTGTTTAGTGTTTAGTACTTCCGGGTCCTAAAACCCAAACGCACACATAAATAACAAAGGAAAATACATAATTTAATAAATCTACAATATGATAACATTTTACAGATTAATTTAATAAACTTTTACAAAACATAGGTTGATGTTATATCGGGGGGAAAAATACATATTTCAACATTTAAATTAGTCTCTGCATATTTAACTAATGCTAGTTTATATAACAGATGAACAGATGTACAATATCCAGAAAGTAGATGCAATAAATATATATAATGTGTGCATTTCCAATGCATTTTTTCGTGGTGCGATGTCTGCTGAGAAGTCCTTGTATGCCTCGCTGACTTTGAGGACATCTGGGTCTGGCAGCTCCCCCCGCACGGCCTTGTAACCAGTGGCGCCAGCAGGGGGAGGCCAGGGGGGGCCATGGCCACCCTCATATATTTGTTGGCCCCCCCACCACACACACCGCCTCGCCAGTCACGTATGCGTAGTAGTTTATCTGATATTTAACAACAAATACCCAGCCAGCGAGTCGCTTGATTTGAGCTTCCAACGCTCATACTGCAGCCCCTCCCTCTCCCTCTGCTACCATGGTAACACTCTGATACTCGGTGCACCACCGATACTCGCGCGCACCACTGTGATACTTGCGCGCACCACTCTGAGATTCGCACAGACAGCAGCAGGTTGCAGCAAAACGTTTCTTTCTACTGACTTTTCTACTGACTTGACAAAAATCCACCAGACTTCTAGAAGGTATGCCGTATACGTTCGTTGCCTGTTAAGCCCCACAACACTTTAGGCTTTAGTGTGTGTCTGTAAACACACTTTGGTAGCTATCCTAGTTAGCGTTAGTTTAGCTTGCTAAGCTAACGTTAGCTGATGTCGGTATGCTGGGCTGGTGTAATGCGTAGGCTACTATTAATCACTGCTGTGTGTAATGTCAATTTGCAGAAAATGAAGAGAAAGTCAACAGACATCTCTTCTTATTTTAAGAAGAAGATGAGTAAAGGAGAGACAGAGCTGGCAGGGGAGCAGCAGCATAGGGCTAGTGAGGAGATGGCCATGCTTGCTAGAAAGTACATGTGGAACTCTGTTTTGTAAAAGTGAAACTAAAACCTAAGTACAGTTTTATTAATGTGATTGTGACCTTCTTAATCATTTAAGTCTTCTACACACTTTAGGTCTGCAGCTCCTTCAAAATGAAACGAGAATCTATGCAGTTTTTCCTCTTCTGTGTTCTGAGGTTATGAGCCGACCATTAGTCAAGTTTGTTTTCATAATGTTCTGTATGCTAATTTAAAAAAAGGGTAACCAGTTTGTTTATAAAGTATAAATATACATTTTCAAAACAAATGGAATACAAGCCATATGTATTACTCTCACCACAGTGGCCTAATCTAAAAAAATAGAAATATGTCTCGTCACCTATTTTCTGTCTAATATTAAAAGGTGGTGTTTTGTATCATTTATAATGTTTTGAATTTGCTATAAAGGTCAATAATAGATGGTGTTTTTGTGTTCAATCACAGTATGTTACCATTTTATACCCCTTGTGTTTTTGGGTCCTGTTGAAATAAAAGTCATGTTTTAAAACTTGATTTAATAAAGTCATGTCAATCATCTTTGATCCCAGTGTGACACAAACTGCTTTGTTCAATCTAAAACAATTTATAACCTAGAGAAATAATATAACTGAAGAATATGTTGTGTTGCTGTTGTGTATTGTATGTGTTGAGAATGCTGAACATTTTGTGCCTTACAATAAAGGAACTTATTTAAATTAAGCTGTATTTGTCTTTTTAAAAGGAAAGAACAACTAGCATGTATAACTAGATTTATTGTTTTATTGTACACAACAATACATCACCAACACATGTATACATAACACAAAACAAGGTTCTTTTAAATGTAGTTTGAAGTCAAATGTTAACTATCTGTATTATATTCACTTCAGATGAATAGTATCAGAAAATGTAAATTAAGAAACCAAAGTATATCAGTAGGTGATTCTCTTTGCCATTGTTTTCATCTAGTCTATACTTTTACAACAATTAAATGCTTGGTTTTGGTGGGCCACCCCAAGATTTTCAGTGGCCCCATTTGGCCACCCCTATAAAACATTTCTGGAGGCGCCACTGCTTGTAACGTGTACTCCTTTGAACATGTTTATATGATAATTAGGACTTTAAGAACAATTTCACACTCAGACAACAATCACAAAGTTGTAGCAGGCTACATAAAATTACTTAGGACAATAGATATTACCTTACACCGTCAGCAACTGTAAACTGCTTTGGCTTAGTGGAAATGAACACCATGTCACTCACTCTGCCTGGTTTCACACCCTATTAATTACACAAAGAATTGTCAAATTAATTGAAAAGGTCGTTGATGCAACATACTAAATCAGCTCTTGGCACAAAGGAAATACTCATTAAACCGTGGATTGGTTGTGAACACATACTGTACTTGCCATGGTTCTTGGCTTGTGCCATCGCTGCTCTGTTTCAGTGCAGCTGAGGACAGGGGGTACAGCAGCCAGGTTGAGTGTGGAGTAGTGTGCGGTCTGGAACAGCAGTGCAACATTGTGGTTGCAGAGTGCTGTTCCAGCTACACAGGAAGACTTTGCCACTGCAATTTCCACAGGTGAACAGTTCTTAAAACAAAATGTCAGTCATTTTACATTTAGGACATTGCTTCAATACAACACAGACAAATGAGAAAGCTGAGAGCAGGCTGATCAGGCAAGTAATAGGTGTGGGAAAAGGCTAAACCATGTCAGGTTATCAGTCACATCACATACACAGAAGTTCTGCTGTTTGGAATACTGTCATTTAAGGACATTCAAACAGATACGCTTGTATAGCCTGTCTCAGCTCTCTCAATGTATTATCTTATATTATAACTACATAAAATAGTGTTAGTAGAACGTTGAACAGCTTAACATAGATGTAGGGTACAAAACCAGCACTTACCTAACACTGGCCAATACAAATAATTGGACCCTACATGGATTATACTAACCATTCAGTAAAGAACAGCAGCCGTCACAACCAGTTTCTGGGGTTTCCATGAAAGCAGAGACGGTTTTCAACCTCTCATTAAGAATCTTTGATGAAAGCTAAGTTTGGGTTTAGCTAATGTATATATCATTTTACACGAGAGGGTTACAAAACGAAAATAAATCTGTAGCCCCTTCATGCTACACACACATAGCTAGCTACCAGTTGATGTGAGCAAATGTATTGTCACTATGTAATCTGTTGCAACACGTCAGCTAGCTGGGTTTATTTTAATCCTAAATCACAGGTTACCTACTCTTGCCACATCAAAACCCCAGAACATGAACCTGATTGAGGCTTTGAACCGATTAACACTTTTTATTTTCCTCCCTACTCTGAGATCGTGAGGCTTTTCATGCTTTCTCATGGACCTGTAACAGCTAGCCCTGATGCTCACTCTCCCTGAAGGTAGATCTTTGTTTGAAACTGTGGGTAATTGGATATCATTCATGTTATCCAAAAAAACGTAATAGTACATCATTAAAACGCTTTACACTGTATCAAGACTGTCAATTTGTCAAAGTTACCAGTGACTACAGCTTTGTTTGTCACTTACCTTCATAATACGTAGCTGGATATGTAGCTACATCTTGAACCCCTTTTCTCTTTTGCTCCTCGGGGCTGAGCCTGCCGCTTGTACGAGCCGATGTACATCACTGATGTTAACCTCCGGTAGGTCTTGGAGACATCGAGTGTAAAATAGTGCCTATATAATATCTATACGCTATCTCTCTCGCTATCTATACGCTATCTTTCGCTCTTCCCTCTACCGCTCTACTGTAGACCGGAAGTTTTCAACCGCACACCCAGCCGCCGGAAGTTGATAGACGCCATCTTGTGAAACTAGCCCATTGTACTAAACTTCCGCTACAGCAGCAACGACTGGGGTTACCTACTGTAACCCAGCTTCTATGAGTAATGGCGCAGCCCTCCAAGGCTATCGCTATTGGGTTATCGCTCTGCGCCCCCGCGCAGCACTGAAACACTTGTAGTCCACGCCCACCCGCTAGGTGGGCCCCACCCTCGGGGCCTCCTTCCGGTATAAATAGGAAGGTGGCCCGGCAATCTGCTCCCATACAATATAACTTTTCTTCAGCTATTCGTAGAGCCAGTGGGGCCCAGCGCTTAGAGGGATGCGCCATTACTCATAGAAGCTGGGTTACAGTAGGTAACCCCAGGTCTATTTCGTATATGGCTTCGCCCTCTAAGGCTATCGCTATTGGGTTAAGGGCGAAGCATGATGTAGTCTGCGCCCCACTGGGTCCTGCCCGGCACTAGAAGCACAGACACACCTGCTCAATAACACCCCCTGCCTGTTGTGCCATGCGTAATGGCGCATCACCGTCCCTGGAACATAGCCAAACATGCCTATCTTCCCGACGGGGTGAAGGCTGGGAACAATACATACCGGCCGCTGTGAGAAAGTAGAGAAGAAGGTCCCACCTTATCCTGCGATCATAGAGGGGGAACAGCTGCTCTCTGCGTGTCAGACAGGTAGGAGAGCGCTCAGCTGGATCCCTGACGTCACTCACTCTGATCAGGCACTCCGTACGAAGTGTGTCAGAGGAAAGGGAACATCCCTCTCATACGAGGGAAAAAAAGGGCCGCTCTCTGTGTGCCGAGAGGCAGGAGAGAGGCGCACCGCTGGATCCCTGACGTCACTCACTCCGACAGGACACCCAGTACAGGGTGCGTCAGCGAGGAAAGGGAGACATCCCTCAAATAACATTGAATAAATGAACAGGGGGAAGACCAAGATGCAGCCGTGCAAATATCTTCCACTGACATTCCTCTGTGCAACGCCGTGGAGGCGGAAATTCCTCTGGTGGAGTGCGCTTTGATATTCTCCGGGGGATCCACCCCCGAGGAGACATATGCCTGCGCCACCGCCTCACACAGCCAGTGTGACAGCCGTTGTGCAGACAGAGGTTGCCCGATCGAGCGCTCTCTATAATGCACAAACAGGAGAACGGCGCCATGCCGCCGTGCACGCCACATAGCAGGCCAGTGCGCGCACCGGACAGAGGAGATGAGATGTGGCTTCTTCCTCCGTTTTATGAGGAGGCGGAAAAAACCCGTCCAGGGTGATCACTCTTGACCTAAAAGAGCTTGTGCAAAACACCTTTATGCCAGCCTTTCTGCCAAAACACCTTTGGCAGAAAGGCTGGGTTAGGGCATAACACAGCCGAACTGCCATCCCCTTGGATCCGGAGGCATGACGGGGCCACAGAGAGAGCCGATAAATCACTCACCCTTTTCGCCGATGTTAGAGCCAAAAGCAGTACTACTTTAGCTGATAACATGTTGAGGGGAAACTGCTCTAAAGGTTCAAATGGGGCTTTGCTTAGTGCTCGTAACACCAAAGCCAAATCCCACTGAGGCGCCAGTGCGCGTGACACCGGTCTGATTCTTCGTACCCCTTGCAGAAACCGTTTCGTCAGTGGGTGACTGAACAACGTCCCTGCTCCGAAACCCACGTGACAAGCTGATATGGCAGCCGCATATACCTTGATTGTGCTGAACGCCAAATTCCTGTCCAACAACAGCTGGAGGAATGACAGCACGTGAGGCAGGGGGCACGTGATGGGGTCCAGGCTTCTTTCTACACACCAACGCTGGAACGCTGCCCACTTGGCTGTGTAGGACGCTCTGGTAGACGTGGCCCTGGCTCCCTGAATGGTGCGTACAACATCTTGAGAGAGACCCCACCTCTCTAAGTGTTCCCGCTCAGGGGCCATGCCCATAAGGGCTGGCCTATCACTGGGTGACTGTAGATCACTCCCTCCACCTGTGAGAGAGCGTCCCCCCGCCACGGGATCTCCCATGGCCTGCCTGACAGCGTACGCTGTAGGCATGGAAACCAGGAAGCTCCCGTGCGTTCCGGGGCAATTAGGATCACTGACAGCCGCTCCTCCTGTACTCGGTCCAGGAACCGAGGAATCAGCGGGACTGGTGGGAAGGCGTACAGCCCCCCCCTGGGCCATGGCCGATGTGCGAATGCGTCCACCCCCAGAGGGGGGTGGTCCCGCGCTGACAGGGAGAACCAGAGCGCGCATTGCGTGTTCCCGCGTGCGGCGAATAGATCCACCTCCGCCCTCCCGAACCGGCTCCAAACCTGGGCGATCAGCTCGGGATGGAGGCTCCAGTCCCCCTGGCGAGGACCTCCTCTGGACATGAGGTCTGCCCCTTTGTTCAGCTCTCCGGGCACATACAGTGCTCTGATGGAGAGCACGTGTGCGCGCGCCCAGATCAACAGCCGCCTGGCTGTGTTCAGGAGCTGTGCTGAGCGTACACCTCCCTGGCGATTGATGTAGGCTGCTGCGGCTCTGTTGTCTGTGCGAATCAACACATGCTGATTCCGCAGAATTACTCTCTGTACGGAGATCAATTCCAGCACATTTATGTGGAAAGACATGTGAGCCGGCCACTGTCCTCCCACTGCCTGCGTCATGCACGTTCCTCCCCACCCTGAGAGAGATGCGTCTGTGAACACCGAGGTGTGTGACGTAACTCTGCTCAGGGCTACCCCCTCTGACAGGACGTGGGGACTTTTCCAGTAGATTAAGTCTGAACCCACGGACAGAGGGATGACCACCATGCGCCTCTTCTGTTGTACGGGGTCGATGCGCAGGCTGATGAACCACCTCTGCAGTCTCCTCATGTGGAGGAGACCCAGGGGAATCACCCCGTGACCTGCTGCCATCATGCCGAGCAGCCGCATCACGGAGAGTGACGTCACCACGCTGCGGGGTGTGACACGTTGAAGGAGAGCTGTCAGCTTCTCCACTCTCTGCCGTGAGAGTCGTGCTCTCATGCGGGCTGAATTCAATTCCACCCCCAGGTAAATAATACTCTGGGAGGGAAGAGGACAGCTCTTTTTCCAGTTCATTATGAAACCCAGCTTTGACAGATGCGATATGAGTTGTACCGTCTGTAAAGCTGCTTCCTCCCTGGAGCGAGCCAGCAGCAGCAGGTCGTCCAGGTAAAATAGTACTCTCATCCCTCCTCTGTGTAGCGGCCGTAGCGCCGTCTCTACACACTTTGAAAAAGTGCGAGGAGCCAGGGAATACCCGAACGGCAGACGGTTGTACTGGTACGATATTCCCTGGAATGAAAACCGCAGGAATTTCCTGTGTTGCGGGATGATGGGTATATGGAAGTATGCATCCTTTAGATCTATAGAGGTGAACCAGTCTCCCTGGTGAACACACTCTAATACCTTTTTGACCGTCAGCATGTGAAAAGGCCTCTTCATTATTGCCTAAAGCTGACAGGTCGAGGATGGGTCTCATTCCCCCCGTCTTTTTCGGGATAAGAAAATAGCGGGAGTAATACCCCTGATTTTCTTCCTCCTGGGGAACCCTGGAAATAGCCTCTTTCAACAGGAGTTCCCGTAGCTCTGCTTGGAGCGCAAGACACTGTTCTCGGGATGACAGGCGTGTCACCTGTATCCCGTTGAACTGTGGGGTGGGGAGGCGAACTGCAGGGTGTACCCTCTGCTGATCAGCCTGCTCATCCATCTGTCCATCAGACACACGCGCTGCCACTCCGAGAAACACTCTGTCTGAGAGCGGGCGCACATGCTCGAGATGTGTTGTGGTTGTCATGACGACGAGCCACGCCAAAGACCTCGCCGCCGCTGCCCGTGAGGCAACCCAAGGTGGGCCTAGAGCGAAAGGGCTGTGAGGAAACCTCCACACGCTGCATTTCACTCAGCCTCTCATCATGACGCGCGTACACGCTCAGAGGATGGATGGGGGTGTGTGCAGTGATATCCACATGAGGCGTTACCACGGCGCTCATGGGCTTATTGTGACCGTGTGTAGGTGGCATATCTCGGACAGAGGAATGCCGCGAGGTCTGTGGTTTAATAACCGAAAAGTCATAACCATCAGGCCTCTGCAGCGACTCCTGCTGCCTACTAATCAACAGATTGGAGGCAGCTGGTGTAGTTACTGTGCTCCGCCGCTTATTAATCGATAGATTAAATAGTGCAGGCTTTTGTAACGAACTCTGCTGGCTATTAACCGATAGGTCATAGGCAGCTGGTTCACCCAGGGTGGAGGATATGTGAAATACATATGTAACTGATGACTCAGACAACATGTTGGGAAATAATCTTTTTTTATTTCCTTCACACTCCCCCCCAAACCGTCAAGGCCGGCTTTGTTTCTTCGGCGGCTCTCGTGGAGCAGATGCCGAACGGGAGTACCTCACTCCCTTCTTACCCCCCCTCTCTGGTGGGGAGCCGGAGGCGCGGGACGGTGCCCCCTGCCGCCGCTGACGGACGAGTCTGACGCCTCAGCTGTTGCTGCTGTGCGTATCTGTCTGTCTGCCGCTGTGGCTGGGTTGGCTGCTGCTGCTGCCGCTGGAGCCGTTGCGGCTTCACCGCTGGCTGGAGCCAGCTGACGTGCTGGCGGATGTCCTCCGCTTGCTCCGATGCCGCCTTCATGGACTCGACCATGGCCAGGAACTGGGGTCCGAACAGCCCGTCCGAGCTGATCGGAGCGTCCAGCAGAACCTTCCTGGCTGGCTCTGTAACCGCTGCCTGCTGCAACCAAAGGTGGCGCTGGATCTGAGTCATCCAGGCCGTGATTCTAGCCTGGGAGACTGCCACGGCTGCGCACAGCGTGAGTGCCGTGCTGGCCGCCTTAGCGATCTCCTCTGCCTCCTCTGGAGTTACGGTGGTGGACCGTTCGACCAACGTCACCACCGAGTTGGTTAGCAACGCAATGTTATTCGCTGCTGCCGACGCCTGGAACGCACACTGGTGCGCCCGGTCAGCCTGGCGGGCAACATACTGGTCTTTGGGGGTGGCCAACATAGGACGCCGTCCGGCGACCAAGTTGGCCTGCCTAACCCCGAAGAACGCCGTTAAGCTCGGTTCCAGAGCGGGTGTGGTTGGAAAAACCTCGTCCGTGAACCCCTCCACCTTAGTGAAGGGAACAAAGGTGGCCACCGGAGCCCTTAAGGTCCTCGGGTTCGCCGCTGCCCCTTCCTGGTGACGCCTAATGGCGGGGAAGCGCGGCCAGATCGGGTCACTCCTGCCCGTCTGAACCCGGGAAAATACTCCGGCCATGTCATCCAGAGCCACCCTCTCCCGTCCTCGGGGAACGGGGAGGCCTCTGCATGCTGCTGCTTTGCCGATTATCTCCGGCAGCTCCAGCATAATGCCACCCAACGCCGGTAGCGCCGTGGCCACGGAGAAGGGGACCACGTGCTCGGCCACCACCTCTGACTCTCGCTCCGACCCCGTCTCCCCCGTCCGGGGAAGAGGGGGAAGGGGAGAGCCGCATGGCGAGCCATGGAGGGAGACGGGGTAGGAGTCGTCCGACTCCTGCCCCCCACTCGCCTCCAGAAACAGGTTGTTGTCCCTGTTCTGGATGGGCCAGTCGTCCTCCTCACCCGCAGCAGCTAGAGCGTCCGCCCTTTGCTTCCTGTCGAATGATGGGAGACGAACACAGTGAGAACATGCGATCTGCTGGCTGAGAGCCGCGTCCGCGTGCTCTGGCCCCAGGCAGGATGCGCATATCGGGTGCAAATCATAGCTCATGATATATCCTGTATTGCACGAAGGACACATGCGGATATGATCATTACTGCTCATGATTCTTTCTCGGGCTTCATTACTGCTGGTTGCTGAAGAAAAGAGGGAGCAGATTGCCGGGCCACCTTCCTATTTATACCGGAAGGAGGCCCGAGGGTGGGGCCCACCTAGCGGGTGGGCGTGGACTACAAGTGTTTCAGTGCTGCGCGGGGGTGCAGAGGGATAACCCAATAGCGATAGCCTTAGAGGGCGAAGCCATATACGAAATAGAACAACAAATAAAATGTGATGACAGACCAATGCCCAAACTGGAGCAGTGTACAGCGAGGAAAAAAGCAGCGAATCGAACGTAAAACGTTAAAGGTCTCCTGATTTAGTTTGTGAATTAATGCTTATTAGAGTTTCGGCTGGAGAGTGCGTGCGGAAATGTCGGTTAGATAACAGGCGTGTGTAAGTCCTGCATCTGTATGATGCAAATGTGTGTAAAATGATACCGGGTGCTGTAATCACTCATCTGGTTACGTTATTACATTGACCACCACACGGCCCATGGATGTATAATAAGAACTGGATACAGCGTGGGAGGGGGGGCCTCATTCATTCCTATGAGAGTTGCTCATTAGCGCATGATGATAAAATGGGCCAACTTTTGAGAGAGTGAAACGTCACAGATTACCCGGCATGCCTGAGAAGTACCCGTATGTGCGCTCATAGCGCATGCGCAATTTTAACCAAAATGCTCGTTCACATCAAGCACGTCAATTTGCGTACACGTAACAGCACCGCACGTTCATGACAGCATGGTAATGATTTGTTATTATGATGGATTTGATATTAACGAGGCGGCAGTTAGCAGCTAGCGGCTAGCTAGTCATTATGCTAATGTACACATCAATCGTTATGTACTTATATTACGCTGTAACAGGATCTAGTGATATCCAAGCAACAGAGCTTCATTTAGCATGAAAGAATGATTGCACTGTATATATATATGGGTCATTCCAGAATTGGAGGACAATTTAGACACCAACATTTTTGAAAAATGAACCTTTTATTTTCTTTATTTTTTTATGTATTTAGGAAAAACAGATAATAAACCATCAAAAAAAGTGATTTGCCCAGCTAGGCATCAAATTAATATTTTCCAATGAAGAATTACCCCTATTACTCTAATTATAGTAACAGGGTTGAAAGTAACAGGGTTGAAAATCAATGCTAATTTGAGTTTTAACCTCAGGAATTATTGCTAGATGTAGCATGTAATGCTACTTTCAAGGCAAGGACAAACTTGGATATCTAATGCAAGAAAGATAACTTTGAAATTAATATGCTTTATTCTGATAATATCAGTAACAGGGCTGAGTGGGTCAGAGTGCCACACTCTTTTAAGACTGAAAAGATTGTAAAAATATGAAAAATAAAAGAGAGGACTTAGGCTGAAGTCGAATAGTCCATTTAGCTTAGGAACCTTCCTAAAGGAGTTAAATGACCCGGAAGTCCCTCAGTGGCAGCCATGATAAGTGCCGTTCGAATTCTCTAGAATGATGAGAATGATAGGAAAGGAGGTTTCAAACTTCCTTTATAACCTCCTTTAGCTTAGGAACCACTGGACCTCCCTTACCGACAGGAGAAGCGAAAATGCTGCCCCACAATGCCTTGCAGCCGCAGCATTTGCCGTCACTCAACAGTCGGCCGTTCACGGAAACAACCGATTATGACCGAGAAATTATATCATGAAAGTTACGGTGCTTATTAAGCATTTTAAAACATAGGTGGTAAGTTAACAAAGTGCTTTGTTTTGAACGTTCATCAGTATTATAATCAAAAAGAGAAATATGAACGTTAGTTTTCACTGAAATTATCAAATAAAGTCAACATTTCAGTCTTTACTGAGCTGTGTGGGGTTTGTTCAACTTTTAAAAGATGTTTGAATGGTGATATACACAGTGATAGATGTTAAGGACTAACGTTTATAATAAATACATTTGTATTGATTTTAAGATCTTTAGTTCATACAATCATACGTATTGAGATCATTTGTATTAATGTGGACCGGAGGGAGAGGGTGATGAGCATAAGTTTCACTTTCCTTTTTTATTTCAATTCCAACTTTGGTCATGAAGAATATGTTTCTCTGTTGTCCACGTTCATAAAGCAAAGCAACAGCATCAGAGCACGGAGCAGAGTCTCCAGATGAGTTTACAGTAGTCCCTCCTTCTTATTATACATCCATGTTGTAGTCCGCTATAGAAAACTGTAGTTTCCATAGTTCCCCAACAGCAGCAGACGCACATTCATGACGTCCGCTGGCGTATCATAAACACGTCGGATAGTGAAAGTGCATTCGGATTCTCTAAAGTACCGCAGTCTCTTCTCCTAAGTCCTTTTGAATTCTCCTGTCCACTATCCCTTAACCCCGTGACGTTTCACTCAGAGGTCAAGGAAGACGATAGGGTTAGAACTTAGGAGCTGATCTTTGGACTATTCGACTGCAGCCTTAGTTTTGATAACCCATGGGACTATGACATGGCTTGTTGATGTCACTTCCTGTGTGTCATCTGATTTACAGTTTTTTCACTTCCTGTGCCAATCTAAAAAGGTTTGGGTAACAGGGTTGAACGCATGTTGAGGGACACACCTTCTGTGCAAAATTACTGTTATCTAAAATATGTTTATGATTTAACAAATTGATTTTACCATTACAAGAGACATATATCTAACGCATTTAACGCATTTAACGCAATATGTAAAGCGCTTTGAGAGTCTTTGATAAAGCGCTATAATAAATATACGGATTATTATATCAATAGAATAATACCAAAAAAAGTAAATAAAATCCCTATTTTAAACGTTATATTTGACATGCAAGTTGGTCACCAAGAAGCGGGGACAAGAGAAAAATGCCATTTTAGGAGATGTTCGAGAGCTATTTGATAATTTAAATAATATTTTGAAACCACTTTTTCTACAACTTTATATACATTTTGTCTCAATACAAGTATGTTTAACACAACAAGTGCATGTTTTAGCATTGTGGGCATGGATTATTCGATTTTTTTATATGGGGGAAATGTCCTCCAATTCTGGAATGACCTATATATATATATATATATATGCAACAACACCAAGCCGTTATCTTGATTCTGATTAGCCAGAAGACATTATCAAAGATGTTCTATTGAGAAAACGATCACTACGTGACAAAAGTTTTCAAAACCGTTTCTGGTCTTCGGTATTTCCAGACAAGTGGCTACTGAAATCAATCTTACTAACTGCTGTCTGTGCAATTTACTCCGCGCGAGTTGGCAGACTTTATTTTGCTTACTTTAACATCATTTCTCATGGTGGGGCTAAGCCATTTCTTGGTATGGGTGTAGCCTACCCCAACCATACCCTGGCGCTGCCACTGGTGGGATGTATGGGGCGGGCCATTCTGCACATGCGTTAAATGCGTTAAATATTTTAACGCAATTAATTCAAAAAATGTATTACCGCCGTTAACGCGATAATTTTGACAGCTTTAATATATATATATATATATATATATATATATATATATACTTATAATAAGTATATATATATATATATATATACTTATAATAAGTAATATTAACTTTATTTAATACAACATTTACGGTACAAGATTTAATCATACAGCCCATGTATAGTATGATAATGAATTACAGCAAACATGTGCAATATATCCATTATTACAGCTCCGTGGGATGGCAGTAAGACGATATGGGTCCGTTCTTATTTTGCATCCATGAGTAAAGATAAACGCAACTCACATTGGTTTCTCAAACAGCATTTCTGTAAACTACGTGTATTGTATTCACTGAATTTCACTCTCTGCCTTTAACGGCTCGTTGTAGCTCCAATAGCTCCAGCCCCCACCCTTCCTGTGAGCACAGTGTGCTCTGATTGGTCGGGACACGTGACATGAACGTGCCGGGCGGCGCGGTCCCGTGGGTTAGATGCGCGTTCATAATGCAGAGGGAAATAACTCTCAGAATAACGTTATTAGCACATTATTACAACTTGAGAACGAATGTTTTTAATAAGGGCTATACAAGTGTTCATACTGGGTAGTTTATTTAGTTTAAAAAAAATTATCCAACGATTTACAGACCACTCTTTCCCCATGTAAGTCAATGGGAAAAAGTGTTTCCGGGCCTGACAACCAAACGGAAGTGTAGTACCGCCGTTTGGCCAGCACGAATATTTTCATCTGAGTCCGGCGCACTTCCTGGGGCTTGGCCTGCCCCCGACCCAAAAGAAAGGACGTATTATTGGCTTCCCCTAATTTTTTTACATCGCCACGCTACTGGACGTCAACACTCTCGACTGCTGATTGGCCAGAGAGAATCGTCAAAAGCTCGCGCGCGACTAGATCATCCCTAGCGTCGCATATATATCTAGAAGCAAGCTTGCAGCCTTTTTATACACAGCATTTTTGTAAACGGAGGAGCTACAAAAATGGCAACGTCAAAAAAAAGCACACCGTGGTCGACCGAGGAGGTGAAAAGCTGATCGCCCCGCCTACACTGCGTTGCTACCCCAGGTCCTAAACTGTAATGGACATTCGCCACGGCCTCGGACGGCCAGCGAGGCAGCTGTCCGAGCCAGCGAGGCCAGCGAGGCAGCCGTACCTAAGCGTCCTAAACGGGGCTACCCCGCTGCAATGGAAATGTGCCATAAGAGACTAGTTGATCGAACTACTGACTGGTGACCATGGTGAAACAGCTATAGAGACAGACTCTGACATCCCCGGGCCTTGCTATTCCCTGGCTGCACCCTGAAAAACTAAGATGGTACCTGGCAGAGAGTAAGAGATAGTTGATCGAACTACTGACTGGTGACCATGGGGAAGCAGCTATAGAGACAGACTATAGATTGCTCCAAAAGAAATCCTAGACCATGCATAGTTTATTACTTCACACATTTGGCTGTTTAACTTAACATGGATGTAGACTGATGAAGGCTTGTATTTTCAATCTGTACACCAGTATTTATTAATGTTCTAAAACAGCCCTCAGCCATTTGCAGCACTCAGGGTCTCTCCCGACTGCCTTATTGAAAAACCTAAACGAAGCATGTACTAAAACTACGCACTGCACGCTTCAGAGGTTTTATCGAAAATGAGAAGACCATGTTGTTTTCTCCTTTCTCCCGCTTCTCTTGTACCTCTGTAAGGCAAAAAACAACCTGTTTCACCCAATTATCTCTCCCACAGGGCACAGTCAGGCAATTTGGCTCAGTCAAGACTCTGATTCATTGAACCAGATGATTTAAAGCTTTTGGGGGGCTACAGGTCAGCTTACTAGGACTGAAACCACTCCGTGATTCTCAGCTAATATTTAGCAGCGCAGCACAATGCTTACTTCTAGTCGTCCTCATTTGTCACCCTGTGAAAGCCATATTTCCTTGTGAAAACAGTCCCAGAGCACAAACTAGTATCTTCCCTGTAGTGACAGCTGAAAGCTAACAAACCTTATATTATATATCTTAAATCATTATTATATGTCACAAAAGCCAGTATGGGATTACATGCATCTGAGTAACTAATAAGGGAAGATCGGCAGTAAGACAAACAAAATGTCCTTGACAAACATGGTGGTAATAATCACAAACATTAGTCACTGCAAAAAACAATTAATAGAAGCCTGGAGACCCAGAGAACAACACAACCTATAATTACTGTGTGAGGTTTCATGCTCAGGCACATAGAGAGGCCAATGCTTCATCTGATGCCTGCAGTCAATATTGCTGTCATCATAAGAGCAATGCTTATTGCAGCCACAGATGTCAGGAGTCAGGACCACTGAAACAGTTGACTGTAGCTTTAAGGCCATTTGTGGGGAAAATAAATACCTTCTGCATTGACCCTGCAATAAATTGCTCAGTGATCTCTCCTCTCTCCACCTGTTTAAAGCCATAATGGTTGATCAATTCGACAAGTCAGTTTAGATTGCTGCAATTAGAAAACAATGCCCCCAAAAGCTATTTTAAGTCCTGCGACCTGCGCTTTCAGTGGGAGAGGCAACCGAGAGGATAATTGGGTATTGACAAAAGAGTGTGAAAAGCAAAGACAGCATGCAAGACTACTCTCCAATTTACTCTGTCATCTTGAGGCTCTGATTATGCTGTTTACTGACCAGATAATTGGGGCAATGCTTGATAAAAACAAACACTTTAGGGTGAAGCGTCAAATGCAAGCTAACTTGCATAAAGTGATTCGGAACACTTAATTGGAATGATGCTTCCCTATTTTCTGCGACTGCCTACAAGGGCTGACACACTCATGACTTCCTGGCTCCCTGGAGTTTAATGTAATGTTATTCACTGGGCCGTGCAATCTTTAAAGCAAGGGGGATTGTCATGCTTCCTCGGGTGTAAACTGATACTAAAAGACTTGTTAAGAGTTAATGACCAAATTAACTTCATCATCATTTCTGCTGCACACGCATTAAAATGACAGTGATCAGTCCATTTTCTACTAGTATTTAATATGTTTAGTTGCCAAGGGATTTAAAGGCCCGGAGAACCTAATTTCTCAATCAGCTTCTTAATGAGTGGTGGGGTAGTATACATGAAAACAAAAATAATCTGAGACTTGAGCTCATGAGAGATTTCTGTGTTTCTGTTTTTATCTGGGATTTGTCTCACTGGTTTGAAGTAAGCAGGGTTTGGCTGGAAAATAGTGATGTCACATACCTCAGTGCACCAATCAGGATTTAGTCATATGAAGATGTGTGAAGACAGTTGTTGGGTTGTTTGCTCATGTTGCTAGGCCACTGTGGGTCAAATATGAGCAAACCACACCATTGTAGTCCCTGAAGAAAATAATAAAAACATGGGGAAAAAAATAACATCAGAAGAAAAACACAATTTTTGCCAGGATTTAATGTACATGATCTTATTTAGACATGAAGATCATCTGTGAGGATTAACTCACAGATAAAGTACTTTTGAATAATAGAAATATACCGTTGAAACCCAACTCATATAAAAGACTGTCTATATGACTGTCTATATGTGCATGTCTTTTAAAAACATTCACCTTTCACCAGCAAGTACAGAATCTTACATAAAACTAAATGTCCTTCAATGAATCTTGCGCTCTCCTTTTAACAGCTACCACTCAGAAACTCTGTTATTGAGCACCATCTAGTGTTGAAAGCAATTATCTTTCATATATTTGTCCAGAGAATCATAAAGAAGAACATGACCTGTGTGGAGAGCTTTTTAAATACATTCACATTGTTTTTTTAAGAGAAGTTATAAGCTTTAACTGTAATAAGTTCCTGTTTGAATTATACATTAATATATGTACCATTAAAGAACACCTTCCCCATTCATATTTTTCAGGCAGGACTTGCATCAAATAAAAAATACTGTAGACGAAGAGATGTTGTTTATGTTGATTATTTACAGTAAACAAGTACAGATATGACTCATATATCCACCTGACAGGGTTCTCTGCTTCTGTGCTGCTCACTGGCTTTAATAAACAGAAGCCTCATGGCTGGGTGGAAGACAACATAGGCCATCTGTTGTCTGTGTGTTTTCTTTGGTGCCCTGCCACAAAACTCTGCTGCCAGAACACCCAAGGGTAGTGCCCCGAGCCTGGGGACCGGATCACTGAAGCACCTTTACAGCCTACTGGCGCCGTCAGGGGACAACTGAGTTCTGCCAGAGCCCAGACACAATAGCAGCAGCGTTTGAAAAGGGGCTTGTTGAAGCGGGATCGTTACACAACCATGCCATTAACCTTAATTGGAGAAGCTTGGTGGAACACAGAAAAACTTTCAACGCTCCGAGAGAGCAGTGTTGTTCCCTTGAGTTGCATAAAATCGAAGACTGATCTCAGGCTGAGTTAATTGAATTGTGTAATACTTACATGGCTGCTGAGGAGTAAGGGAGGAAGACATCATTCTGCGCTGTGACAGAATACTAAGGCTATTAAACAGACAAAAGACAGGAAAAAAGACTATTCCTCCTCATTCTGTTTGTCCATAAACATAATGATGCTAATGAATGAATTCCCACATGATGGTGATTGGGTGTAGCCTAGGACACACACACACTTAAGGAGAGACATAAGGGGAAATGGGGCATAGCTCCCTTTAAGAAGTTTGTTTGCTCACCCTTGAAGGACGCTAATTTAGCCTCAAGGCTGGATACACTTTTTGATGTGAGCACCGGCGTGAACAGTATACATTATGTCAAGATTAATCTTTATCTATTCAGGAGCTAACATTGAGGTTCTTACATCATGCATAGTGCAAACTAGTTGCCTGTATTATGATAGACACATCCACGTACTGCATCCTTAAATCTCGGAAACACAAAACAGGGACATTTCCTGATTATTCATTTCCATTTGTTCAGCTTTCAGACTGTTCTGTCTATCTATCTCCCACTGAAGGGCAATATTATTATGAATCTCTCCCATTCATCAGAGAATATGTCTCACAGTACTTCCTCCCTAAAGCTGTTATCTCGTACTCATATTAATCTCCCTACAGATTGGATTGCATTGCAAAAGAAGATTAGTGTGACAGCTGGATTTACCAGGGCAGAAGGTCACTGCATATGTTTTGGAACCAGCAGCTACCATTACTTACATTTAAAGTAAGACAAAACAAATCTCCCATTTAGTGTCAATGGAGCACTTCCAGAGTTGGTTTGTCTTGTTTTGAAGGAGCGCTGAGGATATTAGATAAACACATAAACCTGCCAAACAGGAACAAAATGAGCTTGAGCTTTGCATGGTTTTACCTCCTTCTTACCAAATAGATAAAGCACTGTCCTGGTGCTGCAATAAGCGGCAAACACACATCAATTACTTTCCTCAAACAAAGCCAGAGTGTGGGCTGTGTCTAGCGTGTTTTCTATGTCTCGAAAAAAAGTTTGTGAATGTCAACAGCTTTCTCCGTGAGCTAGACAGATTGTGGAAATGCACAGCGCTGAATGTGTAAACATGAGATGAATCATTCCTGTCACCAAGGCGATACAAGCAAGCTGTGTTGGAGAAATGTGGATGTCTGCACTTCTGGACTTGGCTAAGTTTCAACTGCCTTGAAATATCTAGCTTTAGTGACTTTTACAATCATACAGTTTTCTAAATGTGTATTGTTGGTCAGTCAAAAATAGAAATAGTAATACTGTTAGCTTCAAAGCCACATTGTGCACTCAAAAGTTAGTAAGTCATGTTAGTGATTTATACATGTTACTCTCTATTAACCCTTGTGTGGTGTTCATATTTTTGTTATGCAGCCAGTGTTCGTGGGTCTGGTGGACCCACTGCCTTTTTGGGTTTCAATTCAACACAAACTATTTTATATTAAAATACTCAGTTTACTTCATCCCAATTACAAGCAATATAAACAGATTATTTGGTTAATATTTTCCCTTTTACATTTGTTAGATCACATTAATGAATTAAAGTGCTACTTGGTTTTTTTCCCGCTGACCGGCATGTTTGTCTTTTTTTTGTAACTAGCTGATGCTCAATCTCATCCTCTTCTTCAAAGTCACTGTCAGACCTCACATTGATCATTGATCCTCACATTCTGAAACCTCTTCATCAAATGGTTCTCTCTCTTCCAAAATCATTTGCAAGGCCCTTTGAGCAGAGAATCTTGATCAGTTGTGATAAGGACCCAAACTGGCGAAGCTTTATTTATTGTGTCTCGCCCCAAATGTGCAGCTGGGATAGAATGTGAAAAAAAAGACTGGTTCCCGCAAGACATAATGCGGGAATGTGAGAGCAGACAGGTTTCAGTGCTTGAATTTATCAACAATGTTGCAACCTTGTGCAGGAATGGCAGGGGCAGAAAGACAAAAGTCACACACACAAACACACCATGTATACTGTACGTCACTTCATTACATTGACTTACATGCATTTCCTGGAGACTTATCCTAACCAACACATGCCTAACCCTAACCTCACCCTAAAATTAATGATTCCCCTCATGGGAACCTCCAATTTGTCCCCATAAGGGAAACCAGTCCCCACACGTGACTGTGTAAACAGATTTAGGTCCCCACAAGTATAGTAATGAAAGGCCACACACACACACACACACCATGTATACATCACTTCAGGGGACATTACATTGACTTACATGCATTTCCTGGAGACTTATCCTAACCTTAACCATAACCAACACATGCCTAACCCTAACCAAGTCTTCACCCTAAAATTAATGATCCCCCTCCAATTTGTCCCCATAAGGGAGGCGAGTCCCCACACGTGACTGTGTAGACAGATGTAGGTCCCCACAAGTATAGTATAACACACACACACGAGAAAATGAGCCAAGGCCAATGTGAAGCTGACCGTTGAGCGGCCCAGACCAAGCAAGGAGGCAGAGGCAGAACGTCCAAAAATATAACCCGACGTGGGCATTTATTAAAATCATGGGCACAGCTTCAATCCTGCTGTTCTCCTTGCACACATCCTGCAGCCACAAGGATCTCACACACACACACACACCCAGCCCTCCCAACAGACAGGGAAACAGAGCCCAAATACACACACTCCAATCAGCACAACAAGACACAGGTGAGGGGGGGAGGAGACAACACAGGACACCAGGTGCACACAATCATCAGCCACAGACAACATACACTGTGCAATCACGCTAATAAAGTGCCCTATTACCCGGCCTGAAGCCGTCAGTCCATAGTGACGAAGTCACACTTCCTTCCCCCTCTCCCCAGGAAGCACAGTGTCTGCACAGTCTCGGCTTCGGGACAACCAGTCAGCCACCCGGTTTCAACGCCGCCTCCTCCGCCTGTAAACGCTGCTCCTCCTGCGTGTCTCCCGTCTCCTCCCGCTTGTCTCCCGTCTCCTGCCGCTTGTCTCTCGTATCCTGCTGCCTCAACAGCCGTGGCCCCCTGGTCCGTTCCAGGCATAGCCACCCACAGCCGCGGTTCCTCTCCTTGGTCCCTCTCGCAATTTTCACCTCCTTACTTGGTCAAATCCCACTTCTGACACCAAATGTGATGCTGACTGTTTAGCGGCCCAGACCAAGCAAGGAGGCAGAGGCAGAACGTCCAAAAATATAACCCGACGTGGGCATTTATTAAAATCATGGGCACAGCTTCAATCCTGCTGTTCTCCTTGCACACATCCTGCAGCCACAAGGATCTCACACACACACCCAGCCCTCCCAACAGACAGGGAAACAGAGCCCAAATACACACACTCCAATCAGCACAACAAGACACAGGTGAGGGGGGAGGAGACAACACAGGACACCAGGTGCACACAATCATCAGCCACAGACAACATACACTGTGCAATCACGCTAATAAAGTGCCACACTATCCGGCCTGAAGCCGTCAGTCCATAGTGACGAAGTCACCTTCGTCATAGCCATTGAGTGTGAGTTTGAAAAAAATGTTCTTTAGATAAATAATGAAAACGGGTCCCACAGACCCGAACACCATACAAGGGTTAATCAAGTCTGCAGTTGAGGATGTTACTAAGTTGTTGTTAATAAAATAATTTGGTCAAGATTGATTTACATTTTTTAGAATGTCAAAGTGTCAAAATGTAACTAAAAAGAAGAAGTTTTTTTTTTTTAAAGTAAAAAGGACTAAGCATGGCGAATGTATTGTATTTTAATTTGATATTTTTCATTAACATGTTACTAACGCCACTAGAGGTCAGGCTTACATTCAGTTCAGGTTTGGGAAGGCAACTGTCTGTCCGTCTCAGAGCATATTGCATTCTTTATTTTCCAGGACAGCAAGTTTTCTGGTGTGCTCTGATGATACAAATGTTGACTAAATCAGAATACACAGTGTCAGCGTGATTCATCTACTTTTTCATTTGATTAAAAAGAAACAGGGTAATCTTGTTTGGAATGTGATTGCTGCACCTCATAATGTCTCATCTTTTGTCAGCTCAGAGGAATCGATTGAAAGAGGAGGTAAGTATTTTATTTCCATAAAAAAAAATGCCCCTGTTGTTGCGCACGACAAACGACTTTAAATTGTCATTGTATGCCAAGATAAATTGCTTTATCCTTTTTTAAACATGAAGATAGGCACATTGGGCTGTAACCTCAGTAAGGATTACCCTGTATGAACATGACAGTGAAAGCTCCGGGCACACACACACCCATATGTTGGTCCACATACACGTGTATGAACAAATTGAAGTGATTTTCTACCTCAAAGACAGGATGAGGTCAGGAGAGACTGTCAGCAAGCCTTACAAAGCTTCAATGTTGTCATAGTGAACAGAAAAACAAAAGAGTGTAGTTGAGGGTCTCTCATGAGGGTGCCACCAGGAAAATTATTATGAGAGCTTTTCCTTCGTGCCTCATGTGTGCAATCACTTAGATGAAGTGGGTCTGACAGAGCAAAAGCCCCTTTCTCCTCGCTCATTGCGAAACCATTCAAGTTCTGTTCATGATTGCAATCTGATGATGAACTGGGAAGTGCTTTTGTTAGGGCACACTGGCTGGGAGTGTACTGGAAGAAGAAATATAATTGGTATTTAATATATGAATGTATGAAATGCACTGAAAAATCTCCACATCCCCAGAGCTGGAATCACTTAGATGTAGCTCGGGGACAAATGGACGTCTTTCTTTTTCTAGTCCAATATCAGAGGAAGGAGTCCTTTGATAAACCGTCAGATGTATTTTACAGATTATACCACTGAGATGTCAGTTTGATTTAAAATTTCTATTTGTAACATGAGGATTGTAAGATGAAATGTAATCAAAAATGTGAGGTTTTTATAATGGGCTCAAGTGTATCGGAAAAGAACAACAAAGTCAAATAGCAGTTCACGATTTATTTACTGAATAATTTTGGACAAAACACCAGAATCTGTTACGATACAATCAGAACATCTGAGGCAGATATCCCACCATGCACCACCCCCCTCCGTGAAACAAAACGGACTAACATTAGCACCAACTTAAATAAAAAGGTAGCTCAGTCTACAAAAACAATGAAAAGCAAAAAGGTTTTCCTTTTTTATTGAAAAGCAAACTCAGAAAAGTAGCAAATTGAGAATTTTCATGTTTTTAACTTTTCTTAAAAAACAAACACCCTCCCCCCCCACCCCTTCCCCCCCTGCTAGGCAGGCTATAGCAGTCATGGGGGCACATGCCAAAGACTAGATAAAAACACAAATTCAAGTAACATTGAGATACGACAAAACATGTCCACTGGTACCCATTCCGAGCATGAGCCTTTCACAGAACCTACGCAGGCAGTAGAAAACTAACATGGGGTCCTGGTAGTGAACACGTCATAGCATTACTATCACTGAATATCTCCTGTCAAGTTTTAATAAAGAAATTAGAGAGATCGGGTGGCATGGGCTTGTCGGGGGCAGCGGAATACTGGCACAGAAGAAATTGTGTATTCCAAAAACTTCGGACAGACATTTCCCTCTCCTGTCCTGTGTCGAGATATTGCCTACATCATACATGAAAAAGGAATCTCTGAATAAAGAAAAACCCTGCAATGTACTTTTAAATATATATATTTATATTTATTTATAATATATATATATAGCTGTTACAATTTAAATAAATGTTACGTTCTCGTTCCTACAACTGAAGAATGGATTTAAATAAGAGGAAGCTAATTTTGAAGAGTCGTCTCACCGAGACAAAACAGTTTTAAGATTGAAGTTAAGGGAGTGACAGTTAAGCAGCAGTAACGACAGAGTGGAATAGCTTTAACACAAATAAATGTAAAGGAAAATAAAAGAAATGTGGTGGTGAATGAAGCGTGGTAAAGGCATGAGAGACTGAGGAAGCAGAAAACATATAAATGACTGAAAACAAGGCCTTCAAGGAGTTTAGTGATGTTAGAATAATCGATCATTTAAATGCGAGAAAGATGAGATGACAAAACAAAAACTTAAGCATGAAACAAAGACGACGTCAAACATGTTGATGATAAGAAAAAGCTTAAGATGCTACATTTTTCCATCCATCGGTCCCGGGTCATAATTTGTTAAACAACACGTTGGATTTGTGATTACTGACCCTGGGCCTTGGGTTTAAATTGGTACCACCTGAAGCTATGACGCAGAATTTGTATGAAAAAGTGTGGTGTTGCACTGTCGGTTCATTTTGAATTGTTCTCCTTGGTCTCCTGTGTCCCTTCATGCTTTCCATAGTGTCAAAAATGGAGAATGTGTCTACTTTTATGAGCACCACATTAAACCAAACGGATCCAAAAAAAAAAAGGGACTTTTGCTACATTGTTTGCAACTTGCATGTCTGGCGGCAGCATCCCCGAGCGGGAGGTGCATCGCCAGGTGACGTATAGATGCCATTTGTCATGCCAGGCTCAAGGTTTTCCATGAAATGGTGGAAAAGGGGAAACAGGATGGAAACACCTTTATTACGAGTGACAAATGTTCATCTATTAATCTCTAAACTACGTTTTTTTTTTGGCTCTGCTGTGAGCGTGGCGAGCCGGCCGTGGCGGAGTCGTCCCATTTGTGCTTGGTGTTTGTCGCTCAGCTGAAGAACTGCTCCAGCTCCTGTTCCATGTTCACCTCAGGCACCATCTGCTCCTGCTCCCGCTCCCCTCTGCCGGGCACTGCGGGGCCCCCTAGTGCTCCGGAGGAGGTGAACCAAGGGTGCTCCAAGATCTCCCGAGAGGTGAGGCGCTCTGCGGGTTCCCGGCGGAGGATGGAGCGGATCAGGCACTTGGCCTTGGGTGTGAGCGTTTCAGGGATGTTGAAGTGGCCCCTGCGGATTTTGCTGAACAGAGAGCCGGGCTCAACGTCGTGGAAAGGGTAGCGCCCCACAAGGATGGTGTAAAGCATGACGCCCAGGCTCCAGACGTCAGCTGCCTTTCCCGAATAGCTGCCGTTGGCGTTGAGGATCTCGGGACTGACATAGGCAGGGCAGCCATGTTTGTCTGACAGAGAGTCATCATGACCGTCCAGGATATAAGTGTCCTCAAGGCTCTCCAGCTTCACAAGGCTTCTGGAAACACAAAGAAAATGCAGAAAAACATAAGGATATCGCCTAAACCAAGAATGGACACACAAGGGTCTGTCAATCTGAATTTTATTAAGATGTAATTATCACCAAAGGTTCAATCTTTTGGATGCCAACTAACAGAGAATTAAATACAGAAGACACTCAAGTGGGGGTAATTCGCTCAGATGGGCATCTTAGGAGTTTAATATCCATTGCTCTTGGATATCAGAGAAACTAGAGCACATAATGCTCAAGGCTTAAGTTTGACATTTCCTTTCACTCAGATAAAAGCCCATGCAAAAAGCATTGATGTACAAATGGGCTTTCTAAAAGACCTCCACAATTCAAAAGAAATACAATTACGGGTGACCAACCGTCTTAAGATGCATGCAGAGAACAGTTTGGCTCAGTGTCAAGGATCTGATAATGTGGGTTTTTTTTCTCCTGCTCTTCCCACTGAAAAATAGCATCTATTTGTGCTCTTCTCCAAACCCCACAATAGCAGCTATGATACCCTTGAGTGCTGATAATAATGGCTGGTTGTTTAGAAGAGTTCACTGTAGAATCTGAAGAGGCTCAGCGAAGAAAATGTTCCACATTCATGGTAAGAGACATTGTGGGGCTGAGCAAACGCTTCCGAGGTCCCTGAGACATGACAGACAAAGAGGCAGCGTTTGTGATAGTATCGACTGGGAGCTACTAGAATAATGTAAACCAACAAGCACTGGCTCTGACATATTCCAGAAAGTGTTGCCATCTGCGACATGTGCATGCATACACTGTCCCATTGGCCCACACACTGGATCATTGGCAGTCAGAGTAATTTGCTTTCATTAATATGCAGTTTCACATTTTCTAATCAGGAACATTCTTTTGTTTCCTTGTGCCAATGGCCCATTGTTCCTCTGCAATATAAAGAGCAATGCGCTTTTTTTATTTAAATACAGCATATAAACACTTATTTCGAGGATAAGCGCAAACCTTTAATTGCAGTGTAGAGGGCTTAGAAATACAAAGAAAGACTTTTAAGAGAAGCGTATTGTCTTTATTTAAGCAAGCTCAATGCATGCTGGTAGTAACATGTCTCATAAGCTTGCTGTATCAACAGTGACTGTTAAAGTAGCTGTGTTGGATTCCAATCTTCGACCGATGCCCTTTAAAACAGGCTGCTGTTTGGTCAAAGGCCAACAGCGGTGTAACAAAATCGAGTCAGGGAACTAGGACACACTGAAGGAGCTACTCAGGTATCATTATAAGTCTGGTCTTGTTCCTTTCCTTCTCCTTGCATTCACTATCGCCTTTTGGCACACACTTGGGCTCAAGCCAGAGTGATCTTCGGTCTCGTAAAAAAAAGGTTCACTGAGCAAGGAGGTGTGAAAAGGTAAAAGGTGTAAGAGGATTCTTGACAGGCCATATAGTAAATGTGACTCAATACTGCCCTGTACTATCACTCTTAATATTCACCCAGCATCAATCGTCTGATGGGAGGAGAGAGTCTGGCATCCCAGCTCTGCTCATGAGCAGTCTGGATGTGACATTCAAGGTCATTGGACTGAATATGCGAGATGGCTCAACTTCCTTTTTCCACAGTTAGTGCCAAAGTATAACATCACACATTAAAATAGAGGGCATCAAGTGTAGTCTGCGCCTCAGCCATGGCTCAGAACTGACTTTGAAGACGTTTGAAGAAAACTTTAGCGTTAGAATTGAGACTGTAAAAGCAAAGTCTGAGAAACATCTACTAAAAATTAAAAAAAAGTATAAAGTTAATCAAATCTCAGGTTGCTGTGGCAACAGATGCCTGGATTTTAAGCATGTAGTTCTCAAATGATGCCACCAGAGGTCAGTAGTCTTGCGTTGTACAAGTGTGTTTCTACAGATTTCTCCTGCAGATGAGTACAGAAGTGTAGCAGTGGAAAAAGCTTAATTTAATTGGTCGACTGTCATGCAAAAAAGCCAGTCCTGCTAACCGATCTGTCCTTGTTGGAATAAATACACTGCTATTATCCTCCCAGGTGTGATCCCACATGCCATATATACTGTAGGTCATTCACTACTTAACATACGAAAATAGCTCCGAGACACACAAAGGGCTTATGTTTCCTGTGCTCTGCATAACATCTGGGAGAGGCATGCCAGGCTTGTATCGTCTCAGTTTACAGTATCCTCTGTGTAAGCGGAGACATGACACAGATAATACTGACACGGTCGCATTATGTAGTTACATCACACACAACATGTTAGGCAAGAAAAGATTCCAAAGTACACAGTGGGTAGTCGATGTGCAACGGGTTCTGCATAACTCACCTGTCCTCATTCTTGAAGACAAACTTCCTCAGTTTGAGGTCGCGGAGGACCAGTCCGTTGTCGTGGCAATGTGCCACAGCCGAGGCTATCTGATAGAACAGTCTGGCAGCTTCGTCCTCCCGCAACTTCTTGCAGGTGCGGACGAAAGAGTGCATGTCGCCATAGCTTCTCTCGAAGAACACATAGGCTCGAGTCTCCCCGAGCAGGATCTCCAGGATTTGGTTAATGTGCTGGTGCTGGCCCAGAGCAAAGTAGGCCGCCAGCGACTCCTGGTATCGGCCAATGTCAAAAACCTGCAAACATAAGACAGGAACACATTTATACTTACAGTCTACAGAGCAAAGATTGATTTTAGTTTAATGTAGGGTGCTACAGTCTCATTCGGTGCTTGTTTTTGTAGTCTATTTACCACATTTGGGGGACGCAAAACTTATGTTTACTGTTTTAGCAGAGGGAGTCAGGTTGCACAGAGGCAAAGTGAAAGCATCATGTTAGTGAATGGTATTGTTCTGCAGCCAGGGGGTTGCAGTGTCTCTTTTGTTTCCATGGTAACCCCCCATTGACTCTCAGCACCACCAGTTCAGGTGATACTGCTTCTCTGCTCACACTCAATAAAAAAAAAACACCCCACAGTTCTCAAGATCTGAAGCTGTGACCCGAGCTTCCTGCTTGGAAGGAGAGATCAATCCTGGGAGTGGGGATTGATCGCTGCTGTATAGTAGGGGAGATGAGGTCAAAAGGCAGTTAGCTCACAGGCTGTGCCAAAGGCCATTAATTTGTTATTGCCATGACGAAACTTTATCTCAAGTCAGAAGGTACGGGTTATTGGATATGTCATACCTTATGAGTCCAATGGTGTATGTAACCATCTTCTCAATTCACTTAAGCCTGCTTAAGCCGGAATGTACCTCAGGGACAACCCCACTGCCCTTATAATCACCCTCATAATCAGTAATACACCAAAGTCAATATGGGCTATACATGTGTATAGCAAGCTTTAAGGTTGTCCTTAACCTTGAGGGAAAGTGGTTTATTTCTCATTGTTAGAGGGTCAATGCCAGAGCCAGTCACAGCAGCTGGATGAACTTGCAAAGTTCCCTAACACGGTGTGCTTTTCTCTCAGCACAGCTGTCCTCGAAAGATTACAATCCCACTAATATGTGTGCAATACGACTATGCTCAACCACCGAATATAAAACCAAGGGTGAAACAATACGATTACAGCATTGCACTATAAAAGAGAGACGCCATGGGTAAGCGAGAATAGCACGGAGAGAGGAGTGTGTGCGTGGTTACTCACTCCTTTGTCAACGTTACATCATGCAACCCAAACCACGCAGCTCGCCCCATTCACTTTTTCCATTAGGCTGCTCTGCCAGCTCTCTATTTACAATTCAAGCAATTATTAAAAAGTTCAGGGTGTGGACTTGCTGCAATAGCAATACCATTGACACGAACTAAGACATTTCTCTGCAGAGTATGTTCATTACATGTTGGGAATGGGGAATATTGAAATAAATACATGAATGTGACAATGAATGCAAAGGAGTAAAACCTGTAGGAACACTTGATTGTGTCCTGAAAATGCTGTTTTTCTGCTTGAACAAACGGAAACGGTACTGAAAATACTCTGGGGCTATTTTGGTAGGATACGTCAACCATGTTGATTACTAACCTTACATACGAGCTCTTCCCCGCTGTGCAGGTGGGCGGCTCTGAAAACGTGGTCGCCCTCCAGTGGCTCCAACAAAAGGTAGTCCCCGATGCGGGAGATACAGTGCGAGGAGTCCGGGGTCTCCGGCGGGCTGGGGGACCCGAGGTTAGGACTGAAACTCTGGTGCAACTCTGTAGTCCTTAAACAAGTCAAATCCTCGAAATCATGCGATTTATGCCGTGATCTCCCATAACGTGAAATGTTAATTGGATTTGACCTCTGTATGTTCATGAGGAATAAGTGTGATACCTCCACAGATCCGGGGGCCTTCCTCCTTGTTCTTCTCCTCTTCGAGTAGGGCACCACTTTGCTGTAAACTCAGTGCAATAACACAAATCGGGAGGTACTTCAGGAAATCTTGAATACAGTTTAAAATGTAATTGCTCCTTGTTGTTAGGGAACGTTGCAGACTAGCAACAGGAGAAGCCGGTTGGTTTTCGCACAACAAAAAAGAGGTCAGTATATTTTTTTTGCAGAGTTCAACTGTTCATTTGTCCTCCTTTGTTTTCCATGCAAGAGATAAGGCCAGGCTAAAATGACAGAATATCTGCACCAAGTCGACTGTAAACCCTTTGAACAAACCTGCTGCAATTTCATTAACGTTAGCAGTGCTAGCAGGAACGGCGAGACTGCAACAAAGGCTACCAAAGTCAGATTTTACAATGAATGAAGGGTGCCAAGTTCAACCGCAGCTTGTTTGCTAGCTTATCTTGCCGGTTAATGGTATGGCACGTTTCATAAAACGGAAACAATGTGTTGGATACAGCTTTGAGGCACGGAAAAAAATACAATGCAAGCTATATATAGGTGCTGTATTTAGCCGAAATGTGACAGTCAAATGATGGCTAGCAGGTGCAGAGCTAACTGGTTAGCTTCCTTTGCTAACTAGTACCAAGTCAGTGCACGGCCTTGTTCCCCAGGATCATATCCATGCACGGCAATTGTCACCTATCATAGAAGGAGTAAACCCCATCCGGAAAAAAAACTGTAGCTCTTTGTGTGCGGGAGTCGACGTCCCCTCTGTTTCTCTGGGTCTAGTCCTGTGGAAGAACAGTGTCGTCTGCTGCTGTAAGCTTGCTGTGAGGAAGGAAGGGACGGCCGGCCGACTTTCCCAGGCCTATCCCTTGGTTCAGCAGGACATCCTCTCTCCCGTGCTGCCGCTGTGTTCTTACGTGGCTGGGAATCTAGTCCATTCAGTGCGGAGGGAGGCCAGCGGAGCAGCACACACTTCACACACTGCGCTGTACAGAGTGAGAGAGTTGCCTGCCTGCCTGGCGGAGGGGGGGTTCCACACACACACACACACACACACACACACACACACACACACACACACACGCACGCACGCACGCACGCACACACACGCACACACACGCGCACCGACCCGCCTCCTGACGTCACTCCATCATCGAAACCCCATTGGCTCACAAGCTGAGTTAAATATGCAGTGCAGTCATGTGAGAACCATAGTGTGGCTACACCCCCCAGAAATCTAAATGCATCGCGCGCTGGTAAATTGGGGGGGGGGTGAGGGTATAGCTACTGTACGTGCTGTGTTACAAATGTGTTTCCTCCTGAAATGTCATTCAAGGGAAAGCAAGGGGGATCCCACTCTCACAATAGCACAGAGTAATAATACTGATGTGCATTTGCATTCATACCATTCATTAAGGTGTCATGAGATGAACATATTAAAGGTTAGCAGTACAAATTAATGCAGCAAACAATGTTATAACATATGCTACTGATGTCATTCAGTGATGAGCTATTGCACTGCGAGGATATGTAAGCAAAATTGCAACAAATATACCAAAACTATGCATTATGATAGAATATAATTATGCCTTCAATACACAGTAGGAGGATGAAATACATGATGGCAATAATAAAACAAAAGGACTAAGAATGTGATGACAATAATCAGTGCAGTCTTTGTCCTTGAGAAAAAAAGCTTATATGAATGCTTTAAATATGTAAAAGCAAGGTATGAGCTTTGCTGTGATATGGGATTGTATTCCATATTTTTGCCAAGTGTGGAATAAAAAGTCTTGGCCACAGAATTATATTAAAAGCTGGCAGGGCTGTGTGCTTTAGATACATTGCGTGTAACAAATCCCTGTCTTGCAGAATTGTGCCCACATAATATATTATAAAGAGAAGGTTGGATGAGGTGTATTCATTGTTCTTCCTAGATTACCAGGGGGTGTGACAGCAGGATTGTGCAATTCCATATACGAATCCAGGGCGGTGAGAGGAATGCTTGCAGCTGGATGCTGGACACTGACAGAAGTGTTCCATTTAACCTTTATTCCCCTGCTTGCAGGCAGTAGCAGCAAATACACACACTCAAACAAACATGCACTATTCTAAATGTGTGTTTCTCGCTCTCTGCCTGAATAAACCCCCGCAACATGGAAATGAATTTTTCACATAGAGGCCTCTCATCTCAGAAACGGTGGTTTACAGTTTCAGAATGTGGCTTCACCCACAAGCTTTTATATATCGCAGTCCTCAAGATTGTGTGTATGTATGTGTCTGGGATCTGTGATATAATCTCTGCGAGCCACCCACTTTATTCTTTGTTACAACGCTGGAACATTCTTCCCCACAGAACAGCTTTTCTTTTGTCTCACCGAACAATATCAACATGCGGCTGAATGATGGACTTTTTGCAGGTTACATCTTGGATAAACGTGTTGATTTATTCATATTTCACTATAGCGCATTTCTGCTTTATGACAGCACATCTAAATGTACCCATCGCTCTAACCCCAGATAGGGATTCCGTTAAGCCTGAACCACAGCTGTGCATGAATGAGAATAATAATCCCTAAAGATTCCCTTTGCCCCCATTCCGATACACTGTGTGACTCATGCACAGTAGAGAGCAGCACTCGAGAAAATCCATTGTGGCTCATCAGCTCTCCAGACACGCCTACATGCCGAGGAGTAACGGCAGGCTGCCCCACGGTGCCTTCCAGCGAGAGCTTCTGTATACCACTGAAGCAGGATGTGTCCTGGAAGCTACAGAGGTCAATGAGGATGGGTGAGCATATCTAAATCCCTGGAGCGCGGTTACTCACCAACTTCCTAATATGACTGTGTTGCCCTGCAGGGAATGATCTAGGTCAGTTTCCCCTGTAATGTTGACGTTACAGGAAGGCCTAAGGATTCAAATCCACCAGAGGAATGTGTGGTTGCAATTAAAAGACATTTCTTAGAATGTATCATGAAAACTCACTCCAATTAGAGCTATTTTCCTTGCGTTGTGCATTGAAATAGCCAATTTCACACTGTCACATAGCAACACAGCTAGCCAGCTCATGTTGACACCAGCAAGAATCAGAACTGTCACATCCACACCCAGCGGGTAACTTCCACTGAGAAAAGTTGATCATACGCGAGGAGGGAAGATGCAGAGGCATAGGAGGAATGAGATCATTCAGTGAGAGAGAGGAGACGATGTGAGGGAGAGTGAGGCAGGAGGACGGAGGATGGAGAAGCAGGCAGGAACGTGACGAGTGGTAAGAGTAAAAGTAGAAGAAGGAGGATAGAGGGATGGAAGTGACACAAAGTGTTGCTCCTCCTCAATGTCAAATTTAGAAAACAGAGGAAATACTTTGTGAGAGCTAGGGAGCAGAGCAACATGTTTAATACACAATTGTGCAGAAATGTGTGGGAGTAAAGGGTACCAAGTCAAACAATGTAAGGCAAAGATTTTTCACAACCACAGAGTTATAATGAAAGTGTTCACATTAAGTTGAGGTATTCTTAGCATTGTTTTGACAGCAGACTCCTGCTCCCATGGATTCTTTAGGTTTATTTTTATATTTACTGTTGAGAATTAAACAAATTCCCATGATACTCATTCCATCCATGACCCGTAATGAGCGTGTTGGTACAGGGCGACAGCTGCAATACCCCTCAATTTCAAGTTATTTTGGGTATGGGTACATGTGCCACATTCTGCCCTTCATGATGCTTTGGGACCTAAGGCCTGTTTTTAACCAAGAATGTGTGAGGGAAAGAGAGGAAGAGACAAAATGGAGGAGGGAGGGAGATGACCACACTCAAATGTATTCCCATTCTTTCCGCATAATTAACTTGGTATAGTAGGCACAGACTTGCAATCATAAAAAAGAAATGCAATTAAAACTGAAAGGCTGATTTTAGTATCAAGTTAAATCAGATCAACCCATTGAAATCACATGTTATGCAAAATGAATGTTGTCATTGGTAATTGTGAAAATGCATATTGTTATTTTTCTATGATTGTTGCATTTACCACTCAGGTGTTATCATCTCTTCAAAGAACAAAGACAAGGAAGACCCTTACAACTCTGGTATGCACTACATTAGGGGTGGCCAACCAGTCAGAGGTTAAGAGCCAACATGTTTTCTATGTTACTGCAAAGAGCCACATCAAACACACAGTCACTGATACCGCTTGTTTCAGTTTTTTGTTTTCTGGAGACAAGATTTCAACCACATCACTGATGCATTTTTGTGGCATTGGGATATATATATTTTAAATCCTCTGGAGCAGAGACAGTAGCTGTGGATTATTGTTATTGATTAATGCATCAGTGTTTCTTAGGGTCAAAAACACTAAACTCACAACTTAAAATGAAAGTGTTTAGTTTATTTAATAAAAGAGCACAGTTCAATGTGAAAAGTGACAGTAGTTATAGATTATTTGCAATTTGGTGCTATATATATTTAAAAAAAAAAATTATATATATTTTTTAAACACCTTGAATTTCAGGGGGGGGGGCGCGCGGCTCTGTTGGCGGGGCGCAGCGCCCCTCCAAGACAATGGTAGGGGAAACACTGGATAGTGTTTAATCAACGATAGATTTTCCGCCCTTCATAGGTGATTGTTTCACTGCATCGCAGGTATATTGTGATATTTATCCGAGCCCAAACAACTTTGACCGGCCAAATTACGTCAGAATTATCAGCATTCAGTACTTAACAGACCTACTAAATATCAGGTTTAACTGTCAGGAGTGGGAGTGGCTATATATACGGCGGTGGTGGCGAAGTCCATAGGGACTTGGCTTGGCAACTGGAAGGTCACCTGTTCAAATCCCGGAAAGACCAAGTGCTACCGAGCAGGGTTTCCGTTAGCCGGTAATTACCGGTTTTTAGCTGGTAACATTTATAAAAAACCGGTAAATTCAAAACCTGACGGTCAAAATGTCTGGTAATAATTAGGGAGGCTCCGATCGATCGGCCGCCGGTCATTATCGGCCGATATTCACTCTTAATAGTTTGATCGGTGCTCTCTATAAAGGCCGATCAGGAGAGCTGGATCTGATCGATATGGACATAAACTCGAGTGAAGTGTAACCGGACGCGAGAGAGAGATCAGATCGGCTGCTGAGTCTGACCGAGACACGCAGCTCTGCATAATCACCTGAAGCCCCGCCCTCTGTTTAGCGGGCTGCAGGAGCTGCTTGAGAAACTCACGTGCTGTCAGGAGAGAGGAAAAGAGAGGATCCGTTTCTCCCGTGTTATTATTCAAAGTTGATGTAAACTTCTGAATAATGTACGTCATCTACTACAAGTAGTTTGTTTGAATGTAATAATTATGTTGTTTGTTGTTTGTGGAATCATTTATTGAAAAATGAATCTGAATTTTTCGATCTGTTACGATTATAAACTGAAGCAATATAAAAATGAGCCCCGTGAACTGAGTTTTAAACTGAAGCATATCTGCTCATAGTCCGGTAATTACCTGCTAACGGAAACTCTGCTACACAACTATTATTATTATTATTATTGAAATATGACCGGTAAGTTTCAAATTAGTCCGGTAAAATGAATTCTGCCCGGACATTTGACCGGCGAGAAAAAATCCTAGCGGAAACCCTGCTACCGAGGTGTCCCTGAGCAAGACACCGTTCCCTACACTGCTCCCCGGGCGCCGTACATAATGGCAGCCCACTGCTCTTAACACTAGGATGGGTCAAATGCAGAGAAACCGTTTCGTTACATGGTACCTGTACTGTGTAATGACAATAAGTTGAATCTATCTACAGGACGGTCCTGTATATAAGGTCTCTGAAATGGCTATATACAGGACGGTCCTGTATATAAGGTCTCTGAAATGGCTATATACAGGACGGTCCTGTATATAAGGTCTCTGAAATGGCTATATACAGGACGGTCCTGTACACAACGCCTTCATCTCCTCCCGCCTCGACTACTGTAACTCCCTCCTATACGGCATCAGCTCCACCTCCCTCAGTAGACTCCAGCGTGTTCAGAACGCAGCCGCCAGACTTCTCACCCACACTAAATCATGGCACCATATCACCCCGGTCCTCAAAGAACTACACTGGCTTCCCGTTCAACACATCCTCACTCCCAGGTCGGCCTATGTTGATGTTATGTCAAGTCCCCTGCCGGCTTTTTCCAACGCAAGGGGGGGGGCCTTAGCGTCCATTTTCAACGCAAGGGGGGGGGGGCCTTAGCGTCCATTTTCAACGCAAGGGGGGGGGGCCTTAGCGTCCATTTTCAGCTTTCCGGGATGTCCATGTGCTTCTATGGACGCTCATGGAAGCACGGCATTCATTTGTGTCGACTGCCCTTAAAGGCAATGTGAGCGTCCATTCTCATTGGATAGCGGAGAATTGTACACCCGGAAGTAAATATTCCCCTTACTGACGATTGATTTTACAGTGATATCTGCACTACTCATCGACTAAAAAACACCAGATTATCCTTGTTAATTACACAACATTGATTGGTTTAAATTGTGTGCAATGCTTTTGTATTTTTCCCCTTCGATTCGGAGAAACAAATCTTTTTTCGGAGTAAATGATGGCAGAAGACACTACACTACCCAGAATCCCCAGCTATCATTTCTCCCTGCAGAAAAAGAAAACATGGCCGAACTTCGTTTTATTCTGGGTGTAAAATGCCTATTTTAAAGTTAGTTTGGCTATTAAAATGCGTTTTGATGTCATTTGATGCGAGAAATATGAGTTGTTATTTCAGATTATGTGTGCAGTGGATGTACATGATCTTTAGTTTGCTAGTTATTATGAAGATTACTTCAGGAAATTGCGTCCAACGTTTTCATTGTTACCAAGGTGGTTGCTAGGGACGCTGCTATCGATATTATTTCTGTTATGTTGTGTAACTGTTTAATGGTGTTATCTTTATTGCTACCCCCTTCCCCGTCAATGTATAGTGTTGGTCCACAGCGCAAACATATTAGTTAACAAAATCCGCATCTAAAGATACGTTATTTCCCCCTGTGCAATTCCAGTCTCACATCTCACAGCACATCGTCATTAACAAATACCGGAAACAGACCGAAAACGTTTAAAGAAAATAAAATAATACCTTATTCCGAGTGTGCTTGCTTTTCTCTTTGAAAGTCATCACATAACGGCATTGTAATACACGGTTCGGCTGCATTAAATATTACATATCTGCCGTAGTTCTGTATTTATAGAGCCCTGATGAGAAGACAAACATGAGGAACTGAAAACGTGACGTGGATCATAAATATATCAGCCATTAAACAACATCTTACATTTCTTTTCACACAATACGTCTCTTTGCCGTATCAACACTAATTCGGCTCACTTTTATATTTGATCCAATTGGTAGATAGGCTGTATTTACACCATAAAGGTGCACAGATGATATAAAGAGACACCTGGTGGTTAAAGCATGTTATTGAATTTCATTATTTTTATTATTAGATATTAATAGGATCCCTATAAAGTATATTCATTACTCGTTATTCTCTACTAATAGTTAATTAAAGACTGTATATAATGACTATTTTGCACATCCCGTTCAAGATTTCAAGATTTTCTAAGGTTTATTGACAGATCATATAGGCCTACACAACTATGGTGTAGTTCTGCACTGAATGAAAAACTTGGGTCGCAGGTTCCTCAATAGTGCATTACAAGACATCTATCAATATTTGTGCATACCTCCAGCAATGTTAACTATGTTGAAGCACTTATTTTAACTGATATTATACATAATGTATTATGCTCTTATAAGATGTATGCATATATTTCATCTCCGGCCTTGTCAGGTATTGAACAATCAATAAATAAAGAACACAGAATTGTTAAATATAAAACACAGAATTTGTGTGATTATCCATCCATCCATCCATCTTCTCCCGCTTATCCGTGGTCGGGTCGCGGGGGTAGCAGTTCCAGCAGAGAGCCCCAAACTTTCTTTTCCCTGGCGACATCAACCAGCTCTGACTGGGGGATCCCAAGGCGCTCCCAGGCCAGCGAAGAGATATAATCCCTCCACCTGGTCCTAGGTCTACCCCTTGGTCTCTTCCCAGCTGGACGTGCCTGGAACACCTCCCTAGGGAGGCGCCCAGGTGGCATCCTAACTAGGTGCCCGAACCACCTCAACTGGCTTCTTTCGACGTGAAGGAGGAGCGGCTCAACTCCGAGTCCCTCCCTGATGACCGAACTTCTCACCTTATCTCTAAGGGAGACACCAGCCACCCGGCGGAGGAAACCCATCTCGGCCGCTTGTATCCGCGATCTCGTTCTTTCGGTCATGACCCATCCTTCATGACCATAGGTGAGGGTAGGAACGAAAATGGCCCGGTAGACAGAGAGCTTTGCCTTCCGGCTCAGCTCCCTTTTCGTCACAACGGTGCGGTAAAGCGACTGCAATACCGCTCCCGCTGCTCCGATTCTCCGGCCCATCTCACGCTCCATTGATCCCTCACTCGAGAACAAGACCCCGAGATACTTGAACTCCTTCACTTGGGGTAAGGACTCATTCCCTACTTGGAGTGGACAGTCCATCGGTTTCCTGCTGAGAACCATGGCCTCAGATTTGGAGGTGCTGATCCTCATCCCAGCCGCTTCACACTCGGTTGCGAACCGATCCAGTGAGTGCTGAAGGTCGCAGACCGATGAAGCCATCAGAACCACATCATCTGCAAAAAGCAGTGGTGCAATCCTTAGTCCACCGAACTGCAGACCCCCCCCCCACGACTACGCCTCGAAATCCGATCCATGTATATTACAAACAGGATTGGTGACAAAGCGCAGCCCTGGCGGAGGCCAACCCTCACCGGAAATGGGTCCGACTTACTGCGGAGGACCCGGACACAGCTCTCGCTTTGGGAGTACAGAGATTGGATGGCCCTGAGTAGAGACCCCCTCACCCCATACTCCCGCAGCACCTCCCACAGTAACTCCCTGGGAACCCGGTCATACGCCTTCTCCAAGTCTACAAAACACATGTAGACCGGATAAGCGTACTCCCAGGCCCCCTCCAGGATCCTTGCGAGAGTAAAAAGCTGATCCGTCGTTCCACGACCAGGACGGAATCCGCATTGTTCCTCCTCAATCTGAGGTTCGACAATCGGCCTGACCCTCCTTTCGAGTACCTTGGAGTAAACTTTCCCGGGGAGGCTGAGTAGTGTGATGCCTCTGTAATTGGCACACACCCTCTGATCCCCCTTTTTGAAAAGGGGGACCACCACCCCGGTCTGCCACTCCTTCGGTACCGTTTCCGACTTCCACGCAACGTTGATGAGACGTGTCAACCATGACAGTCCCTCAACACCCAGAGCCTTCAGCATTTCCGGGCGGATCTCATCCACCCCCGGAGCTTTGCCACTGTGGAGTTGTTTGACGACCTCAGTGACCTCCCCCCGGGAGATTGGCGTTGATCCCCCGTCATACTCCAGCTCTGCCTCTAACATAGAGGGCGGAGTTGTCGGGTTCAGGAGTTCCTCAAAGTGTTCCTTCCAACGTCCCAACACTCCATCAGTTGAGGTCAACAACGTCCCATCCTTACTGTACACAGCTTGGATGGTTCCCTGCTTCCCCCTCCTGAGGTGTCGGACAGTTTTCCAGAACAACTTTGGTGCCGCCCGAAAGTCCTTCTCCATGTCTTCTCCGAACTTCTCCCACACCCGCTGCTTTGCCTCGGCCACGGATGAGGCTGCTGCCCTTCGGGCCTGTCGGTACCTTGCAACTGCTTCGGGAGTCCCCCGGGATAACAAATCCCTGAAGGCCTCCTTCTTCTGTCGGACAGCTTCCCTGACCACCGGTGTCCACCAGGAGGTTCGAGGGTTACCGCCCCTTGAGGCACCTAAGACCTTGAGACCACAGCTCCCCACCGCGGCTTCGGCAATAGAGGCTTTGAACACCGACCACTCTGGTTCAATGTCCCCAACCTCCACAGGAATGCCCGAAAAGCTCCGCCGGAGGTGTGAGTTGAAGGCCTCCTGAACTTGGGCCTCCTCCAGACGTTCCCAGTTCACCCGAACTACACGTTTGGGCTTACCAGGTCTATCCAGAGGCTTCCCCCGCCACTCGACCCAACTCACCACCAGATGGTGATCAGTTGACAACTCCGCCCCTCTCTTTACCCGAGTGTCCAAAACATACGGCCTCAGGTCCGATGATACGATAACGAAATCGATCATGGACCTTCTGCCTAGGGTGCTCTGGTACCACGTACACTTATGAGCATCCTTATGTTCGAACATGGTGTTTGTTATGGCCAATCCATGACTAGCACAGAAGTCCAGTAACAAACCACCACTCCGGTTCAGATCAGGGGGGCCGTTCCTCCCAATCACGCCCCTCCAAGTGTCTCCATCATTGCCCACATGTGCGTTGAAGTCTCCCAGCAAGACTAAGGAGTCCCCTTCAGGAGCCCCATACAGGACTCTTTCCAGGGTCTCCAAGAAGGCCGAATACTCTGAACTGCTGTTGGGTGCATAAGCACACACAACAGTCAGAGTTTTCCCCCCCATAACCCGCAGGCGTAGGGAGGCGACCCTCTCGTCCACTGGGGTAAACTCCAACAACGAAGCACCTAACCGGGGACTTGTGAGTATCCCCACACCCGCCCGGCGCCTCACACCTTGAGCAACTCCAGAGAAGAATAGAGTCCAACCCCTATCCAGAAGTAAGGTTCCAGAGCCGACGCTGTGCGTAGAGGTGAGCCCAACCAGATCCAACTGGTACCGCTCCACCTCCCGCACAAGCTCCGGCTCCTTCCCCCCCAGAGAGGTGACGTTCCACGTCCCCAAAGCCAGCTTCTGCCGCCCGGGTCTGGTCCGTCGAGACCCTCCGCTTTCACTGCCACCCGTCTGGCAGCGCACCCGACCCCATCGATGTTTCCCGTAGGTGGTGGGCCCGCGGGACAGAGAAGCGGAGGTGTTGCCCACGTTGCCTTTTCGGGCTGGGCCCGGCCGGGCTCCGTGGCAAGCCCGGCCACCAGACGCTCGCCGACGAGTCCTCCTTCTGGGCCTGGCTCCAGAAGGGGACCCCGGGCTTCCTCCGGGCCGGGTATCCTCACTTCTTGTTTTTCCTTTCATGAGGTCTTTTGAACCAATCTTAGTCTGGCCCCTTGCCTGAGACCAATTTGCCATGGGAGACCCTACCAGGAACACAAGGTTCCAGACAACACAGCCCCCAGGTTCATCAGGGCACACAAACCTCTCTACCACGGTAAGGTGCTGGTTCTTCAGAGAGGCTGTGTGATTATACTAAATGATTTTCAAATAAACACCACTGCAGATTTAACTGTTACACATGCTGATGTAACGCAAATGTTCCAACTTGGGATCAATAAAGTATATCTTATCTTAAGCTGATCGATGGCTACTGCCATATTTGCAAAATATGCCTATGAACCTTGACAAGTGCATGTTTCAGGCTTATCAATTAATGTAATGTAATGTAATGTTATCAATTAACAACAGGAGGGGTCACAAACATAAGTCCAGCTGTTAAATAAAGCTCTTCTGACCTTAGCTGGCGTGTGGGTATATATATTAATACTGCCCATTATGGGCACCAGCAATTTTCACCCATTTATTAATTATATGTTTTAAATGTGAGTGTTTCCTGTCCCCTAAACCTCCAGGGATGTACACAGTTTAATACTGGCAACTTCTTATTATGGGAAATACGAAAACGTCTTTTAAAACTACAACTCCCAGTAGAGACGTGCCATAGAGATGCCATGTTGCGAAACAGAATAGCCAGCATGTGTAGTTCTGGGGACGGGGTGGGGGAGGGGGGGGACGCGGTGGGACCCGTTCAAATCCAGTTTTGAACAGTCTGCTGTGGTTCCATCCCATTTCAAGTGCTGTTCGAGGCTCGGTAACCCTCGGAGCACACTCTCCAATCACAGAGCTTGAGGACTATCACGGGGTTTGTCAAACAGAGCACATGGTGTAGTCCAAACGATAGCTGGGGATTCTGGGTAGTGTAGTGTCTTCATTGCCTTTAAGGGCAGTTGACACAAACGAATGCCGTGCTTCCATGAGCGTCCATAGAAGCACATGGACATCCCGGAAAGCTGAAAATGGACGCTAAGGGCCCCCCCCTTGCGTTGAAAATGGACGCTAAGGCCCCCCCCCTCGCGTTGAAAATGGACGCTAAGGCCCCCCCCCTTGCGTTGGAAAAAGACGGCAGGGGACTTGACATAACGTCAACATAGGCCGACCTGGGAGTGAGGATGTGTTGTCCCGTTACTCACCGCATCAACTACAAACTCCTGGTCCTTACCTATAAAGCCCTCCACCATCTGGCCCCCCCGTACCTCACTGACCTTCTCATCCCCTACCATCCTCCCCGGACCCTCAGATCCACCTCGGCCGGCCTGCTTTCCACCCCCACTGCCAATCTCCGGAGCTTTGGAGACAGAGCCTTCTCTGTGGCCGCCCCAAAACTCTGGAACTCCCTCCCCCAAGACCTCCGTGAGTCCGAGTCCCTCACTCTGTTCCAGTCCCGCCTCAAAACCCATTTTTTCACCTCTCTCTATCCGTAAAACACCCCCCCACTCATTTTCGACCTCCTCCTGACTGCCACTGTGTTTTGTTTTGTCGTTTTTGTTGTTTTTTCTTAGTCTGTTGTCTACCTGCCCCAGTCTATCTACCCCCCCCCCTCATATTGTAAAGCGTCTTTGGGTATTATAAAAGCGCTATATAAATCCAATTTATTATTATTATTATTATTATTATATACAGGACGGTTTAATTGCCACAATTTTATATTGAGGGGAAACTCATTGAAAATAATGTTGTCGTGAGAATATTTATCTGTGAATCCTATCCCTACATTACCACCCGCGAAACTTGCTTAAGCATGCTATAATAGCCCGGTCTGTATATAGTCATTTGACGTTAGCTGCAGGACGGTCCTGTATATAGCCATTTCAGATATCTTATCCACAGGACCGTCCTGTATAGCCATTTCAGATATCTTATCCACAGGACCGTCCTGTATATAGCCATTTCAGAGAGCTGTGTACAGGACGGTCCTGTATATAGCCATTTGGCGTTGTGTACAGGACCGTCCTGTATATAGCCTCGGCCGTCAGGAGTAGTGTTGTCACGATACCAACATTTTGGTTTCGATACCAAGTCAAGAATTGCGATTCCGAATCTTTTTCGATACTTTTTTTAAAAAAAGGGAAACAGTCTTAATTGTAATTATTGTGCTTTATTTCACACCATAACCATAACCATAACACAAACTTTTAAACAATGAGAACAATAAATAAAATAAATGACAAGAATTCGTATTAAATAAAATTAATACATTTCTTACAGACAGCCCTCGTGGTGTCCGTAGGCTTGCTCTCACTGTCAGAGATATAGCTAAAAATACTTCCAAATTTCGCTTCTGGCGTATTTTTGGTCAACAAGCCGAGGCACAGCGGCAGTTGCACTCCCACTTGCAGCCATGCTTCTCGTTTTCTCACATGCTCTGGCAGCTAGAGCGTGCACGAGAGAGGGGAGGCACTTAGAGCGTGTTTGAGAGGGGCGGGACTGCAGGCACGGCTGCAGTGCAGTGGAAGCAGAGCACTGAACACACACGGCTCTTATTAAAACGGCGCTTTCTCACCGGAGTACTTCCCCCCGTCATTTTTAAAGTACCGATACTAATGAAACGGAGGAATCGTAACGTTTTTAACGGCAGGGTATCGCGGTCCCTTTCAAGTATCGGTACACCGTGCGGAGTCAGTGTCTCTCCCCCAAACTCACACATATACAATTCGATATGAACTGAAGAGCCGCATGAACCTAGGCAAAGAGCCGCATGCGGCTCGACAGCCGCGGGTTGGCCACCCCTTCGTAGAAGGTTTGTCCAACTATATTTTAATATTTAATCCCAGAGAAAACTGAATGTCAATGGAAAGATTGTGTACAACTTCGCTGTTACCTCTTCACATTACTTTAGCCTTGTACACGTTTTGTCTACTTAGGGCAGTACAGGAAATGTGTGAGTGCAAATTAATGAACACATTGCTTTATAAACGTGTCCAGTCAGCACCAGGGTAAACCCAAGAGGATCATTCAGCAGATCAAATAAACACTGGCACTTCCCTTGACCTTTATTCCACCTCTTGGCTTCTGACCAACATGAGTGTATGACCTGCTACATTAGGCAAATCAAAAATGAAAATGTCCTGTGCTGACGAACGCAGGATGTACTGCCTGAAGAGGAGACATTTTTTCTGATTGCCCTTTTCCGAAGCAGCAGGAAGTGTGAGTGGCTGTGAGTGGCAGGTCACGCAGACGAGACCTCCTCCAAGCGGAGAGGAAGGATCTTGGCTTGAGGGGGAGACAGGATTGGCGTCACTGGCTTGGATCTCTCCTTCATGAAGTCAGACAGCTGAGTGAGGCCTTGTGGCAGCTCTGTCACTGGACAGGGTGACTCACTCGCTCATAAGTGGAGAGGTTAATAATAGTCATACATTAGAGCTGCAGAAGTGAAATCACACAGCTTTAGCAGCTTAAGCCTTCCAAATGGCTGAGCTGCAAAGCAGAAATGCTTTTCCCCGTCTTCTCATTTATCATAGGTTTAGATGACAATAATATACATTATTTCAAAGCTTAATTGCTGACTGTTAGACATTACGACACTGTTGCAATAGGCAGTATGTATTTGGTTATGTGACAGATGAATAAGTAATCGAGCAGTCAAAACTGCCAGGAAAATGGAAGAATATCTCCGGAAATACAACATCTCCCGTGTTTTGATTTGTGTTTCCTCTCTGCTGTCAGACAGATGATATCGTCTTGCATATGCAGGAAATATTTCCTGGCGCTGTGACACCTGCATGCAAGTGCCAAAGGCGTCACAGTAAAAAACAGGCAGATCTATTAAAATTCCAATTCCAACACTTGACATTTTGGAGATGCAAGGAAAAGACGTCAAGATTATGCTGCATTTGCTACTGGTGAGTCAGCCAGCTCTCCACGATTTGCGGGAGAGTCCTACCATCGAAAGGAAAATGCATTCAGTAAACAATAGGAACGTGTATTGGCAATACATTTGGCAATAGTTCAAGATACAAGGGTTACAGTTAAATACATTGTGTTATAGATATATGTGATACTGTAGGCAAGGTGATAAACTGTCATAGTATAAAGAACACAACAACGTTATGCTACTTCCTGACTTATTTTGCATTATTATGTTGGATTGGAAGAGACAAATGGTTGAAGATAGATTAACAATCGGGTTAAAAAATATATAACAATTTTCTTCAGCAATTTTTGGATTTACACTTTTAAATAAAAAAGGAAAGTGTTCACAAAACATCGTGCATTGATATTTTCTTACACCCCTAAACAATATTACAGCTTGTCGTCATGCTTCGTAAAACATTGTTTATGGTTTCAACCCCCAGATTTTTCCTTTATTTTCCATATGTTATTGGATTATCTCGATGTTCATTTCACTAATTGTCAGGGTGTGTTTTTGGCAGTGTTCTGATTATTCAACCATGTACAGTAACACATTTTGTTAAACTAAAAAACACCTGGTGGCTCAGTGGTGATCCCCATTGCATCAGAGAAGGTTGTTTTTGATGTCAAGTTAGATTCTTCTTCTGTGATTTTCCTCATACTGTCCAAAGCCAGCAGCTCAAGTGTATTGCAGAGTTTACAAAGAAGTGAACTTGATGATAAGAGGCTGAAACACACAGATGCATACAGTCAGAACAGATGTGCAGGCAGAGCCACAAAGCCCAGGGGCTTATCACAAGGCTTCTCTTAAGCAATGCTGGATTACCAGTTGGGTAAAAGTGGGCAGTTGTTGGAAACCAAAGGCTTGAGTTTCACTGTGTGGGAAGTCATTTGTGGTCATTTGTGAATTACAACTTTGTTTGGCATTACTGTATGTACCACTTAAGCACTTTATGAAATGAAATGCCAGGGAAAACACGTTTACTACCTTGAGGTCCCACCCAGAGCTCGAAAACATATACAAATGTTGGGCCTTCAGGAATAGAGTTTGTAATTTGTCCCATGTTGTATATAATGTTAGCTTGCACACTTTTTCCGAACTAATGAATGCACAGAATGGGAGAGAACCATTTTCTTTAGTGTTCCATAGCTGGTCCATCAGACCATGGTAAGGATTGGTGACATTTCAAGGCAAGGCAAGTTTATTTATATAGCACCTTTCAGCACCAGGCAATTCAAGGTGCTTTACAAAAATGAAAGACATTCAGATAAAGGCATTTAAAAACAGTAAAAGATAATAAAAGAAACATTAAAAGAAAAACAAAAAATGAAAGACATTAAGAAAAAAGACATGAATAAAAGTTACAGTGCAGTTTAAGATATGAATATTTCAATTAAAAGCAGCGACAAAAAGAAAAGTCTTCAGCCTGGATTTAAAAGTAGTCAGAGTTGCAGGTTTCTGGGAGTTTGTTCCAGATATTTGGAGCATAATAATTGAACGCTGCTTTACCATGTTTAGTTCTGACTCTGGGGACAGAAAGCTGACCAGTCCCTGAAGACCTGAGAGATCTGGATGGTTCATAATTTAGCAGGAGGTCAGAAATGTAATTTGGGCCTAAACTATTCAGTGCTTTATAAACCAGCAGCAGTATTTTGAAATCTATTCTTTGACACACATGAAGCCAATGTAAAGACTTCAGAACAGGAGTGATGTGATCCACTTTCTTAGTGTTAGTGAGGACTCGAGCAGCGGCGTTCTGAATCAGCTGCAGCTTCCTAATAGATTTTTTAGTGAGACCTGTGAAGACACCATTGCAGTAGTCGAGTCTACTGAAGATAAAAGCATGGACAAGTTTTTCCAAATCCTGCTGTGACATTAGTCTTTTAATCCTAGATATATTCTTTAGGTGATAGTAGGCTGATTTAGTAACTGTTTTAATGTGACTGTTGAAACTCAGGTCAGAGTCCATGACTACACCTAGATTTCTGGCTTTATCTGTTGGTTTGAACATTGCAGACAGAAGCTCAGCGCTCACTTTTATACGTTCTGACTTTGCTCCAAAAACCATTACCTCAGTTTTATCTTTATTTAATTGAATAAAGTTCTGACACATCCAGTCATTGATTTGTTCAATGCACTTACTCAGTGTTTGAATTGGAGCATAGTCTCCTGGTGAAATTGTTACGTAAATTTGTGTGTCATCCGCATAGCTATGGTAACTTATTTTGTTATTTTTCATTATCTGAGCCAGTAGTAGCATGTAGATGTTAAAGAGAAGAGGCCCCAAGATGGAGCCTTGAGGAACCCCACATGTCATATTTTTCAACTCAGATGTGTATGTACCTATAGAAACAAAGTTGTTTCTGTCCTTTAGGTAGGATTCAAACCAATTTAGAACTGTTTCCGAAAGTCCCACCCATTTTTCCAGTCGGTCTAGTAATATGCTGTGGTCAACAGTGTCAAACGCAGCACTGAGATCTAATAATACTAACACTGAAGTTCTGCCACTGTCTGTGTTTAAGTGGATGTCATTAAAGACCTTTACAAGAGCAGTCTCAGTGCTGTGGTTTGGACGAAAGCCTGACTGGAACACATCGAAACAGTTATTTAAACGCAAGAAATTACTAAACTGTTGAAAAACCACTTTTTCAATGATCTTACCTAGAAATGGGAGGTTTGATATGGGCCTGTAATTGTTCATTACTGAAGCATCTAGATTATTCTTTTTTAAGAGCGGTTTAATGACTGCAGTTTTCAGGGCCTGTGGAAAAATACCTGAGTGAAGAGATTTGTTTACTATATGAAGTAGATCTGAGGCCATGTAAGGCAAAACATCTTTGAAAAATCCTGTTGGAATAATGTCAAGGCAGCAGGAGGAGGATTTCAGAAGTTGTATAATGTCCTCTAGGTTTTTATCATTAATCTGATGGAATTGTGTCATGGTGCTTGAATTGTTATTAGGTGGACACAGAGACAACACATTTGCTGTTCCTGATGCAGAGGCACTGACTGCTTGTCTGATTTTCTGAATTTTGTCAGTGAAAAAGGAGGCAAAATCATTGCACAGGGGTGGATAGAATGCCTCATTCCTGTTTTTGCAAGGGCTGAATCTGTGAGAAGTCTTCTTCGCTGCTTTTGTGGCAGACTACAGCGCCACCTACAGGCCTGGCATATGCACTACAGCGTCTCCAGCGCTTTCGAACCGCAATGGCCGTGGCTGTCTCCTCCTGATAGGTGGAGAGCTGCCCATATAGGCGGAGCTCCTTGTTTCTGACGTCAGAGATATTTCAAATCTGTATCAGATCCGTTGCAGCCCCGTTTTTAGAGATTTGGGTATGGAGGAGAGAGAGGATTGTGTTTTCTGACACTTGGTGAGTTCCCTGACACACCGGGGACACATATTCATGTATAAAAGACGTACAAAAGTGCATTTTGCATGACAGGTCCCCTTTAATAAAGATAAGGTCTTTCTTTTTACATAACTGTGTCATTTTGTAACAAATTATTGTTATTTTGTCCATACAAGGCATGTGTAGACAACTACCAAATACCAGGACATTGCTACGAAATGGGCATTTGCTATGAATTGTTTTCAGAATTGGAGGGATGAAACCCTCTTTAATGGTCACACATGCAGAGTACACAGCACGCACAGTGAAATTTGTTCTCTGCTTTTAACCCATCCTAGTACTAGGAGCAGTTTAACCTGACACAATTACCATATTCCAGCCTCAATATTGACTTACTGTGCTATTAGGGCTTAATTAATAATGTACAACATGCACTATAGCATGCGACACAAATGTAATGTAGTAATTAATGAAGTCTGATGTGACATGTTATTTACCATACAACCTTTACAGATGCCTTGTAAAAAGACGCAATGTGAAGTTAATAAAAGCAATTTAGTGTTCTGTGACTGTACAGGCTGCTATAATATCAAATGTGACAGCAACATTGAAGGGATATATTCATGAATGGTCACTTTAAACCTCTCCTTTTTCTGTGATTTAGAGCCTGTTTAATCCATGAAATGACGATAGCTCACTGTCCTTGTCAGGCCTCTGCACGAGAACACACACACGCAAAAAGACACACATCCCTGCCATCCACGCAACAACATTCAAGCTGCTGCCATGGCAACCTGTCTTCATCTCCCAGGGGCTTTTGCACAGGACCGCAAACATAAACACAAACACACACACTGAAATACACACAAGGGACTCCGTGCTCTAATCTCTTGGGAAAGAACACATTGCTCGGTTTATGAGCCATTCTGTGCCAAAAGGTACGTTTCATGCCCGCTTGGAAAGGCAAATTATGGCAAGGAGTCGTGATTCACTTCCCTTTCTCCATACCATGCATCATGTTGTAGTCACACAACTCCATCACAGCATGATTATGGACGGCTTACTGCCATTTCCATCATCTAAAGTGAATTACTGCTTCATTATCCTGTATTCATTTCATATGCAACAGCGTTTCTCCCATGTTTTTTCTTGATAGCTTGGAACAGCTTCCAAAACAGGGTTTACAATATACAAATGAAATCCATTGGAGCAATGTAATGCTTGTACTGCGCAGAACAATCAGCCAGTTTGAGTCACGCACAACATGTAAAAGCAGGGGAAACAGAGGTGCGATACAGCAGTGAAGTAGACGTTGACAAAATGTTGGCAAGGACATCACTTGTTACTGTACTTCACCACTTTAGCTCGACTTCCTGCTGCTCTGTCTCATGTGACAAGCCCAGTCTCTTTTGTTTGTACCCACACACACACACACACACACACACACACACACACACACACACACACACACACACACACACACACACACACACACACACACACACACACACACACACACACACACACACACACACACACACACACACACACACACACACACACACACACACACACACACACACACACACACACACACACACACACACACACACACACACACACACACAGGGCTGCTTTGAAATCCAACTTCTGTGCAATCACTCAATATACTGTTGGTGTCAGACAACCCCTTGTTGAAGGCAGTGGGGATAACTGCTGCATGCCAATCAGTTCAAACAAACAGAGCTGTTAGCCTCCTGTTTACATCCCCTTCAAGACAAATCTAAATAGGAAGAGACCCTCTTTTTGTGCCGTGAAATCACAACTTGGAAGTCGTCATGAACTGAGAATCTAGGCCACCCTAGATCGAGGGCAGCGGATATCAGATAAGGAGCATGCATCATTTAGTCTGAAAAATATGAATGGTAACATGATGAAAGTCGCAAAATTGAATGCCTGCCTGTCGCAGTTTCAGAGATCCTCGTGTTGGCTGTTTGCCGCACTTCTTTTGAATATGCCGTGTATTCACATATTTATACGGGTATTAAGATAATAATTGGCTTTCGTCTCCAAAGGCCTTCACTGCAGGCAAAATGGCCACAAGCCTGACAGAGACAAACAGGCTGGGTGGACAGAGGGAGAAGGAGGAGTGAAGGACCTGTGATTACTGTCACACTAAGCTACATTAGCAGCATTAGCAGTGACAGTAATGATCTGTTTCTACCATATCAGGCTAACAGAGGCTGGCATGTCAAACAAACCATGCCTGTGGCATCAGTGCCGGGCAAGGGTCAATGTATTTAGCATACTATTATGGCTCAAATGACTGAGTGTATTACCATAGAATTCGTAGAGGCCAGTACAGAGGATGCTCATGCTCTCTTTCACTCTTCTTTTTTACTATATTTTTGAAAATGATGGCTAATTTAGAAATGGATAAAACGCTCAAAAGAGACAGAGATTTATTTGTTTCCCTTATTGCTGTGTATCCAATTGCTTTATTTATTTGGGTGTGTATACATTATTTATTCTTATTTAAAAATATTATGTTATTCTATTTTTGTATTAATTGATGAATTAACATTTCTTATTTTGCTTTCATTATTTCTTTCTTTTTTCCCCTCGTTTCTATTATTTTTCCTCTTTTTTCTTATGCAACTAAAGTGTTTACATTTAATGTTAAAAAGTAAGACTCTTGAAAGTCATCTGATAAATGCAGAGATAAACATGACCATAATCTTTTATATTGTCTGCCAGATAGGCCCTTGTTATTTTGTATACGTGTCTAATGTGGTACATCATACAGAGACGAGTGGGTGTAGGCGGGTGGAGCATAATGTGTAACAGATCGTATCTAGGATGGCTTTTCCCCCTCAGAGCAGAACACCTCTGCAAGTGGAGCAAAGATCAAGAGATAATGTGTGGAGGATGAGAAAAGCTCATCTGTTAGTTTCTCACTGTAGCACCTTAGCCGTGGCTTTCTGCTGACTCGGATAGTCGGGGCTTATACGCTGACCTCACAGGTGTGTGTATATGTGTGTGTGCAGGCAAATAAAAGCATAAGAGAAAGCTTTTCCCACTTGATGCTTTTGTTTTCAAAGGCCAGCATCTAATGTTCCCATCATGGGTCATCAGTATGTTCTGTTAGCAATAAACACAGCTGTCATGCTGCAAACACTGAGGAAAGGTGATGCAAAGAAACCTCCCTCCTGTGTTTTTGTTTACCCACAGATTCACAAAGATGCATTTCCATTTTCATTTGATTTCCCCTCAAATCTAATTACTCCTCCCTCTCTTTGGGTTCGCACACACATGCTCACACAAAAACAGGCGCACAGATGCAAATAACACAAGCATGATGTAATTATTGCGGCCTTGGAAGATTCTACCCATTTCCTGCTGAGAAGTGAGCCGCAAATGAGCGCCGCTGTTGTAACATAATTAAAAACAATCCCTTAAAAATGTTGGATGCATCTTTTATCTCTGCTTTATGTTGAATTAAATTACAAGAGAAAAAACTGGAAATTATGTTTGGCCAACTATTCTTCCCAAGTGGATTAGGTCACATGGGTGCTTTTCAAAAGTTCCTGTGTGCACACTCTAGGAAAGAAGCTTTCAGTGTTCTCCGTCATCCACCCTGACCACTGACATCACCGTTAACTGTGCTGATAATCCAGTCTTTCCTCTGAATTATTTTGAAAAATGTCAGTAAATTCTCAAGGAAATGCGATATTAATGAATTATTCAGCCTATTTGATTTCGTATAAATGCAGAAGAGTGTGAGAACAATACCCTTCTGGGATCATTCGCAATGACAAAGAATACTAATAAAGATTATGATCATAACAATGACAACGACACAGCTGCGGCAACAGAAGACAATTATGATGATCATGATGCTTAGAATGGTGATTAGAGTAAGTAGATGAGCACATATTTGAATATAAAGTCACAAAAGCCTGCAGACATGAGCAAGCACCCTTAATATCTGATATCATTCAGTGGTGTGTCCTACTGTGATGTAGTTCTGTGTCAGATGTGGCACAGCTACAGCTACATATTGTCTGCCTTTCAGAGACGCTGCTCTGGAAATGACTTTGGGGATGTAGTTGGGATGTGGTGTATTATTGCTCTGAAATGTGCCATGAGAGCCAGCGGGCCGCTACATTATATGATATCCAACAGATGGCTTTCTACAGCCGGAGCAATATGTTGAGATGACCTCTCTGACTTCAGATGTAATAACTGCCAAAGAAATGAGGGAGCGAAGCGAAAAGCAATCTCTTCAGACAGTGATAACATCACACTTTTGAGGCGCGGAAAACAAAGGGATCAGAATGAAAGAAAATATGAAACAACAGTGTGTCGCAGATGCTGCTTTAATACGTCTGTCACTTTGTATCGATTTCAGATGATCAGAGACGGAGATTCTGCGCATGCTGTGAGGCCCTAACACTCCTTTTAGGATATCTTTCCTACACTAGCTGTGTAATGTTTCCAGGCTGATGACATACCAGGGATTGCAGCAGGAAGCCAATGAGGCAATGATCAGTAAATGATCAGTTGATCTTTTGTTCCTTGTACAACCACTCATACCAGTGTTTACCGTAATTTGCATATTTCCCATCATTCTCCTTTTGTCTGTTTTTTCCATATGTGGTCTTTTAACAAATGTTTTGCTTTCCATCCGTTATTTTCTAATTGATCTATCATGCAATTCATTTTAGGAGAGGCTTTTTATAGACTGCTTCAGGTTTCTACTTCCCTTTCAAGATTTATTTTTGGTCTTTTCATTGGTTCATCATGTGTCAAGAGCAAGAGGGGAATGACATGCAACAACGCTCCTAAACCAGATTTGAACAAGTGTATAGGTCCATGTGTTAGCATATATGTGAATGCATTTATGACAAAGATGAAGCTGTAAAATCATGAGGAATAGCAACATATTTGTATAAAAAGCCAACTAGCTAATCTGTACTCAAACTGTGATGGAACCTTTCTCTAGTCTAGAGGAAGCCTTGCACGGCTCCATTGTGGAAAAACTAACAGGCCCACTCTTCCTTGTCTCTGTTACAATGAATCTGACTCAGGCTTCCAGAGGAATGAATGGCTGCTGCCTGCTCACTGCTCTTCTGTCACATGGCCCGCAGCCAGAGCTCTAATTTAAGCTCCAGGCCTTCTGCTGGGAGAGGGGGGAGTGTAGAGGAAGCCTAGCCCAGGCAGGAGTGCAGCGGGTGGGGGAGAGTGCTGGGTCCTGCTCCCTAGAGTGGAATTGATGGCTGTTAAGCTCATCAATGGGGATGAGTCATCTGAGGCAGCCAGCCGCTTCATTCCTCCTGCTTTGCCTGCCTGAAGTGGAGGGGAGTCAAAAGGCTCGGTTACTACCTGCACTCATGCCTTTTAGAAAGCACATGATAAGGTGAAACCACTAAAATCCACTACACTGGAGACTCAATTAATGCCTGTATGTACATTTGAATTGCATTCATGTAGATATTTTTCAAAACATTTATTGAGTGATTGCAAAGTCACTAAAGCCAAGAACCTGTGCTCATGCAGGCCGTTTTTGTGTAAATGTGTTTGTAACTATAGAAAACAATTTCCATAGCCGTCTAATTCTCAAAGGTTGATAGCTTTTAGGCAACGATCAGAAGGCTGATGGCGGTTGGTTGAACATGCATCTGATTCCATTTGGGCTAGTTTCAGTTTCAGAGCCTCCCACCTTCCTGTCTCATAATCACTCCTACAGATTTTCAAATCAGTCCTGGCCCCACTTCAGACTGAGATGACTTCCGATCAACAACTGGCTAAAACACTTCACTGTGGTCTCGTAAGGATGTTTTGGTGTCCGCACAATCTTCCATAATTGCTTAAAATGACGGCGAATGGCCACAATGTGAACTCCACAACTGCAAAATATTTCCATTCCTTCAACAGAATCCAAAGGCTTTTTTTTTCTCATATCCATGCGCTGCAATATATAACTAGGTGGTGACCGGTCTATAAATGCTATCTTTAAATTCTGTGGCAAGCATGTAACCATAACTGCTAGTCGGCTGCCAAGTGCTGTGTGATAGCGTCGAATCGACGCGGATCACGGGTAGGAAGCAGGAGCACAATGTCTTATCACATTCATTCTCATGTTAGGCATTCAGCTTATCAAGCCATTGCAACCACAAACACATCTCAGTGCTGCTTACAGGTTATGATGCCCTCTATATGCCATGAACTCTGTGTGTCCCTGTGTGTATTTGCACAATCTTTTTAGTGCAACAGGAATGTTAAAAGCCCTCATTATCTCTATGGAAAGTGCGTGATTGCTGACCAGGGTTGTGTTGACATGTCAACCTTGTTATGTGCTATCAGCATGCATTGAAGCTCTGAGACTAAACTGTGCTGTTGAGAACATTATAGTACTGTGGCATGCAGGCGAGCATGTTTTGAGACTTGAAAGGTGTATAGGACGGTAATAAGAGAGAAATAAAAATCCCCCTCTATGTTTCTATTTGTAGCATCTCTGACTGCCTACACCCTTGATCTGTAAGACAAGCTGCCCACACATGTTTGGGGATAAGATGCAGCGCGTAGTAGGATTCAGTGGCATCTAGAGTTGAAGTTGCATATTGCAACAAACGTTTTACCCCTCCGCTAATCCCTCCCCTTTTCATGCATGTCGGGCAAATCTGTGGTGCCCTTCAGGTAACGGAAAAACATTAAAAAAGCCCTCTTTACAGCCATCATTGTTGTTCAAGTTTACACCGATTTAATTCAGCTAGTTTCACGTTAATCTCTACCATTGTTTAAACCGGTTGGGTGCTGTAACGTTTAATTAATTTGGCTCAATAACTGCATACACATAAAACAAGCACATGCACATGACACAATCACACATTAGAGTGTGCACAAGCAGAAAAACATGCTCATCAAGTTGACTTTTGAGACTTCAGCGGGTGGAATCGACAATAGCTGATGCCTCAACATCTTTGAATAAAATGCCGTGCCGGGTGCTGTAAAACTGTGTGTGTTAGCATGGCTAACTCTCGCAAGAGATAACAATCTCTCATATTCACATTCATTAATTACAAAATACAATTAGTTCACTTATCAATCAATCAATGTTTATTTATATAGCCCAATATCACAAATGTTACATTTGTCTCAGTGGACTTCACAGTTTGTACAGAATATCAGTATGACAATACGACACCCTCTGTCCTAAAGGCCCTGACACACCAACCCGATTTTGGGAGTCAGAGGCCGTCAGAGGCTGTCGGGCATTCGCGGCGCCCTACTCAATTTGGTGTGTCCCGCACCGTCATCCGTGACACGCCTTATTTGGACTGCCTGACCCGATGCATGGCCGATTCAAATCGGCCATGCATCGGGTCAGGCAGTCGGACCAAGCAATCACTCTGATTGGCTGTTCAGCTAGCGAATCAGTGCATGAGAAGCGAAACGGAAGTGAGGGACGTAAACAAACGATTTAAGAAGGCACACACAGACTGCTATTAATTTTCATCTCATCATGGCGATCTGGAATGACGGAAATGAAGACCTGCTCATCACCTTGATCCAGGAGAGGAAAGCTCTGTACGACATCACTGAGAAAAGGTACTCGAACCGAGTAGTGAAAACCGGACTCTGGCGAGAGATTAAAACGCAACTTGGTTTCTCGGGTAAGATTATCTTTTTCATCAATTGAGCTCTTTAGCAGATACTGTTGGCTTTGTATTGTTTGCCAGCGTACAGTGATGTTAACGTGAAATGTAATTTGTTATTTCAACCTTGTGTTTTGTTGTTATCTTGTTGCTAGCTGTGCAGTTTGGCACTGCATATAGATATGAATTGGACATGCTAACTCAGGGTTGCCAACTCTCACGCATCTGGCGTGTGACACACGCTTTCACTCTCAATATCACGCTCTCACGCTGCCCAAACTATTCTCACGCCAAAACAAGAATACCGAAGACTAGAAACGGTTTTGAAAACTTTTGTCACGTAGTGATCGTCTTCTCAATAGAACATCTTTGATAATGTCTTCTGAACAATCAGAATCAAGATAACGGCGTGGTGTTGTTGCAGGAAGTCCCGACGGAGAATACTTTTGCTGTAGTACATCTCTATACATCGATACAACATTACGTGTTGATAGAAATCAACACGTAATGAAATAAGACCCCACGGTTTGATGATTGATAGGTGTGTGGGCTGTCTTTCATTTTGACACACAGAACAATGCGGGCTATCCACCCTTATCCACAATGTAAAGTAATTAACACAGCTTCTTCCCTCTTCTCTCAATGAGGAGCAGCAGGTTCAGCTTTCAGAACAAAGTAACAAAAAGCTAAAATGGCATTCATTTTTTTAAATATGTAGTAATACATGTATTTATTTTTCGTCTCAAGAGAGTACCAGAATGTGTATTTTATGTTAGTATTTAAAAAAATCTCCTGGGGGAGAATCTCCCCAGACCCCCCCTGCAGGGGTTGGGTTTTCAGCATGTCAACTCTTTCACTTGTGGAGAAATTGCAGGATTGGCTCCAGGTCGCCCTTTTTATTTACTACAAGACAAATGTGCCTTTTTATTTCATACAGTTCAATTTGGATTGAGGAAATAATCTAAACCTCACGCGTGGCGTTTCACTGTCAAGGGGAGCGTATATGTAATTACATTGCAAATACTGATTTGAGCCCCACCACTGTATGGGTTAGCCCTACCATAGATTATCCAACAAAAATACTCCGTGGCTGCAACTGCCGACCCGTATTGCGCATGCCATGCGCATATCTAAGATCCAGTAGAAATGATAAAAAGTAAAAGTTTGCTGCTTATTGTTCTACTAGGCCAAAATAGAGTCAAAGAGTATGAGAGTGAGAGTATGTTAATTAATATATTTGGCAGTTTGGAGTAAGTCTGTAAATGTGTTTGTGTGTGTGTGTTTCATGTATAGGCATCTCATGATAATTAATTTTGTTGGATACATTTTCCCGGAAATTATTGCAATAAACGATAATATTGTCGGCACCGTTGTATGACCATTTTAGACAACTGACATAATGATAATATATAATAATAATAATTCAAGTACATACTTTCAAACTGCTAGTCACATCCTCATGTAAATGGAACACAATAAGACAGTGGAAACAAACATGTCATTAGTGAATGAAACTGTGTGCCCTTTATAGTCTGTGTCCAATATTGTGTATTTGTATATATTGTATATATATTCTATATATATATGCTAAGGTCCCGCTACTGACACGATAGCAGTCATTTCGTGCGCATATATGTAATCAAACCCATGATACCAAAATCTCACTCCAGCCAGGTACCCAAAGTTGGCAACCCTGTGCTAACTAGCCACAATGCTTACATCGTTTATTTGTGTGCTTCAGAGAAAGAGCTGAGGAAGAATTGGGATTCTATGCGAACCCGGTACACCCGGTACAGGAAACATGTCGCTTCGGGTAGTTGTGGAGCACAAAGGACTGGCGGACAGCAGTGGATCCTGACCAGGCTGCAGTTTTTAGAGCCCTACACAAGAAGGAAGGAGAGTACTTCGAACCTCACCATCACGGTAACTATTTTATTTGTTGAGTACAAATAAGTGGTTCTTGCTTCTTTCATTTACAAAAACATTATTTTCATTCATTTGGTGGTTACAGTGTTAAATATAACAATAACAGAATAATATATATATTATTGTATTATAATTATTGATGTGCTCATCACCTTAATGTTGCAGCTGGTAAAGGAGGAGCTAATTGAAATGGCATGATATACTGCTGGGTAGCTTATGAAATTCACCATGGGATCAATAACGCTTTTATCTTAACCTATAATAATACATGATAAAATATGTCTTGATTATATTTTGTAGTGTTCTGAATCTTCTAGAAGTATGTCTTTAGCATCTATAGAGCATCACAATGTGTCTACAATGTACCTCTCACACTTGACCACACCCCAAACTAATGGCACACACATTTCAGGGTATTGTTTTGTTATGAATGCTTAGTAAACAGTTTTAAGAAGCCATGGTATTAAATACAACTAACTGTGAATTTATTTTAAAAAATGTAAGGAACGTCCGGTGGCTGCAGAATCAACCCCCGGTGGCACCAGCAGTGAAACCTCGACCAGCACCACCGAGGAGTCCTTCCACTTTGATGCTGAGCCCTGCACTCCCCTGGCAGAATTCACCATCTGCACCACACCGGCACCGCGGCTCGGACAGCGGCCAAGCACACTCAGCACTGGAAGGCCTCCGGCGAAGCGCAGGATGATGCAGGATTCGCAGGAGGAGTCCGCCGTTGAGGCGTCAAAAACATTGCTGGAGGAGATCAAAATAAGACTGGCACAGTTGGCCCCGAGTGGACTTGATGATGATATCGCGGCCCAATCCAAAGTGTTTGAGCACAGACTGCGGCTGTTGCCACCACATCAGATGCGACGCTTCCTGAATCAGGTTCAAAATAGCTTCTTCGATTGCTTAGAGGAAAACGAAACCTCAAGTCATTTCACTTGCCCTGTTTTTTTGTACATAAAGTTCACTCATTTTTAAAGATGTGGCTAATTTTTTTTTTACAGACAGTTGTGGCAATACAAATGTTGTATTGCATAGTATTTTTATTGTATTGTATTTTTATTGTATTGTATTTTTATTGAATGTTTACTTTTTGTATTATTATTGTTTATTTGGATAATAAACCACTTTTTACCGATACTGCAAAATGCAAAACTTTATTTCGTACCTTCATACATTCGTACCTCCATACATTCAATTTAGCAAGAAGTGGCCATTATTCAGATGGGTGTTTCTGCAGGATAGGCAATGCAAAACTTTATTTCGTACCTTCATACTACAGCCATTACATAACACAACATAGAATGATTTATTTCTGCTTCAGAGAGCTGAAGTGGAGGAGCTGATTTAAATTACATTATATGAAATTCACCATGGAATCAATAACATTTTATCTTAACCTATAATAATACATGATAAAATATGTCTTGATTATATTTTCTAGTGTTCTGAATCTTGAAAGTTAACTGAAGTTATCAAATAAATGTAGCGTGGTATAAAGTACACTGAATGGGAGTGGAGCAGTAATATAAAGTTGCAGGATTAGTCTCAAGTACCTCAATATAATTATAGTATGTCTGCACTTTATGTGCTCATTTCATAATTCATTCATGTATTATATATATATATATATATATATATGTTACTATAACCAATACTAATGCTAGGGCTGCAACTGACAGTTATGTAGGCACATTGTTATTGTTTCTTATCGCTAACGATAGTTACGGCTGTAACTACGGTTCTATATGTCCATCGCGCGCATGCGCAGCTCGAGTACCAATAACAACAAATTCACCTGTGACCCACGTGACACCGGCTATATCAGCCGGTGTCGTCAGAGGATCTGTTCCCAGAATCTTCTCGCGAGCACACAAGAATTCTGACAGGGAACTCTGGCGGTCATCCGGGACTCATAGAACCGTAGTTACAGCCGTAACTATCGTTATATTTCGTCCCTACTGACCGCCAGAGGCGGTGCTTTAAAGTTACAGCCGTAACTATCGTTATATTTCGTCCCTACTGTGACGACCCCTCCACACCACGTGGGGTGCCGTCTGGTTGTGGGTGTGCTTTGTGGGTGTTCACAGGTTCATGGCTGATGAGTCGCACCGGTGGGAGGATACCTGCCTGATGAGCTGCACCTGGAGAAGAAAAGGATATAGGAGGAGCCCAGCCGTTACGTCGCTCTGTCTCCTCTGGGCACTTGTCCTGTGCCAGCGTCAGGGACCTGTTGCTGGTTCTTGTTGCTTGTTTGTTTGTTTGTTTGTTTGTTTGGTTGTTTGTTTGTTTGTTTTGAATAAACGGACGTTATATCATACCCCTCGTCTCGCCTCCCCGCTTTATGTTGCAGCCCAGGAGCTGGGTTGTAACATATGGGGGCTCGTTGCTTTGGACCTGGGAAACGTGTGCGAACTGGATGTCCGTTGTGAGGACGGATTTCGCGCAGCTGCTGTTGTCATTGTGTGCAGCTGATTGGCTGGGAGTAGCGTTACGGGTGTGAGTGTTTTGCAGTTCTAATGTACAGAGAGTGTATGGCAGCGAGTACAAGCACAGTATCGTTAGTACCGTGGTAGCTGTCCCTGTTAGGTGTAGTACGGTCTTCCTTGGAGGTCGTAGGGGGGACTGTTAGTGCGGTGTGAAAGTGGTTAGAGCTATTAGCTCGGGAGCACGCCGAGGCTGCGGGTGGAGTTGCCGGTTTTCTGGTCGCTTCGCCGAGCTTACGGTATTAAGTGCGTAAGTACCCGCCATAACTAGCACCTGAAGACTAGCGGGGAGTTTAGCCAGTTACTGTGAGGCAGTTGGAGGGACAGACCACGGTAGCGTGTAGGCTGTGTAGTAGCATGAGCGTGCCACATAGTGTTGTCATGATGGAGAGTGTGGAGGAGTTTGTGAGAGCGCCTACAGAGGAGCTACTGGAGGGCTTCTCACGTGAGCAGCTGATCTGTGTTGCTGAACATTTCCACTTGGATGTTGGGGATAAGAGGATGAAGGAGAACATAAGAGGGATTGTAAGAGCACATCTGTTCGGGAAAATATACTGGTGATCCTAGCAGAGACAGTGGCAGTACGTCTGGCTGCCGTGATACAGACCTGACTTTTGAGCAGAGAAAGGAGCTGTTGCTGTTGCAGCTAGAAATTAAAAGGCTTGAGTTAGAGGAGCGGAGGTTGGGTTTACTTGCTGGGGCTGCAAGTCAGGCCTCTAATTTCCCTGATAGAGCTACTCCTTTTGACGTTGCAGGTAATCTGCGGGTTGTGCCTCAGTTTAATGAACAAGATCCGGATACATTTTTCTCCTTGTTTGAGCGTGTGGCTGAGAGCAGAGAGTGGTCAGAGGCTAATAGCACCTTATTGCTGCAGTGTGTGCTAACAGGTAGGGCCCAGGAAGCTTATTCTGCTTTAACGGTGGCGGATAGCAAAGTGTATCTGATGGTTAAAACTGCTGTGTTGAGGGCTTACGAGTTGGTCCCTGAGGCCTATCGACAGAGGTTTCGGTCCTGGAAGATGTCTGACAAGCAGACACATGTTGAGTTTGCCAGGGATCTGGTTACCTCTTTCGGTAGGTGGTGTAACTCCTTGAAAGTGGATACGTATGTCGCATTGTGTGAGTTGATGGTGTTGGAGCAATTTAAAAATTCTGTGCCCAGCCACATTGCGGTTTACATCAGCGAGCGCAAAGTGAAGACCGCTGCAGAGGCTGCTGCTCTGGCAGATGACTATGTGCTAACGCACAGGGGCGGTCGCAACTTCAGGGTCCAGGATGGAGGGGGTATGTATCGTGCAGGGAGATGGGAAGAGAAAGCTAATCCGCACGGGGGTGAGCGTGAGATGCGAGGTCCGCCACAGGGAGATTCGGAGATCTGTCATTACTGCAGGGAGAGAGGGCACTGGAAGGCTGACTGTCCAAAAGCTAAGGCTAAAAGGGAGAACTGTGTAGGCCAGTTTAACTCTGCTGCTTGTGCTGTGGCTGTGGTGCCGTTACCTGTCATCTCTCCCTAACAGGAGTGGGGGCAAGAACACTGCCTCCACTGGTTGAGTTAGAGACGAATGCCAGATGCAGCGTAACCGGGAGCGGGTGCAGGAACACAGCCTTCACCAGCTACCTGCTTAAGGGAGAAACAAGGCAGTTCAGCGTCTACCAGGAGCAGGGGCGAAAACACTGCATTCACTGGTTGCGTTAGAGACGAATGACAGATGCAGCGTAACCGGGAGCGGGTGCGGGAACACAGCCTTCACCGGCTACCTGCTTAATGGAAAAACGAGGCAGTTTGGCACCTACCAGGAGCGGGTGCGGGAACACAGCCTTCACCGGCTACCTGCTTAATGGAAAAACGAGGCAGTTTGGCACCTACCAGGAGCGGGGGCGAGAACTGCCTTCACTGGTTGAGTTAGAGACGAATGCCAGATGCAGTGTAACCGGGAGCGGGTGCGGGAACACAGCCTTCACCGGCTACCTGCTTAACGGAAAAACGAGGCAGTTCAGCGTCTACCAGGAGCGGGGGCGAGAACACTGCCTTCACTGGTTGAGTTAGAGACGAATGCCAGATGCAGCGTAACCGGGAGCGGGTGCGGGAACACAGCCTTCACCAGCTACCTGCTGAACGGGAAGAGTAGAGCGGTGCTCCTACTCGCCGAACAGAAAAAGGGATGTAGCTACATCCGCATTACCGGTAGAGGGTGCGGGAGCGAGAGCACTGCCTTCACCTAGCTGGGTAAAATAAAGAAGCTTAACAGTGTACGCAAGACGTTAGCCGAGCGGCTGCTGCTAACGATCAAGCGAGATCAAGTCAAATAACACACATGTTTAAGACCAGATAACTAGCTTCTAAAGAAGAGAACAGCACAGGGCCGTAGTTACAGCAGTAACCATGGCCAGGGCTCACACGGCATATAACCGTAGTTACAGTAGTAACTATGGCCAGTACTTACACGGCTTAGAACCGTAGTTACAGTCGTAACTATGGCCAGAACTTACACAGCATAGAGCCATAGTTACAGTAGTAACTCTGGCCAGTACTTGCACGGCTTGGAACCATAGTTACAGTAGTAATGGCCAGTACTTACATGGCTTAGAACTGTAGTTACAGTAGTAACTATGGCCAGTACTTACGGCTTAAACCCGTAGTTACAGTAGTAACTATGGCCAGTACTTACACAGCCTAGAGCCGTAGTTACGGTATTGACTATGGCCAGTACTTACACGGCTTGGAACCGTAGTTACAGTAGTAATTATGGCCAGTACTTACAGCTTAGAACCTTAGTTACAGTAGTAACTGTGGTCGGTGCCTAAAAGTGTCAGCCAAACGGCTGCCCCCTAGACAATATAATATTGGGAGGATGAAATCCTCCTTAATGGCCATACATGCAGAGCACACAGCACACACAGTGAAGATTGTTCTCTGCATATCGTCCTAGTGCTAGTAGTCTAGTACTAGGAGCAGTAAATACAACGATATAGCGCTACTGCAACCATACCATGCGTTTACCGGGAGCGGGAGCGAGAGCACTGCCCTCACCGGCTGAGTTAAATAATGAAGCTTAACAGTACATGCAAGGTGTTAGCCAAGCGGCTGCTGCTAACAATCAAGCAACCGTAGCTCCGACTGTCAGTCGCGAAGCTGCACGCGGCCAGTTGCTTGCAGAGAAATCCCTCAGATCAAACGTTCAAACCTGAACCCTGTAGGCTACAAAAATGTAGCCACGGTACCCTCGCGCAGCGAGAAGATGAAAGGAACAGATCCTCTGACGACACCGGCTGATATAGCCGGTGTCACGTGGGTCACAGGTGACTTTGTTGTTATTGGTACTCGAGCTGCGCATGCGCGCGATGGACATATCCAGTGCTTAAATCACCGCCTCTGGCGGTCAGTAGGGACGAAATAGAACCCCTCTTATGGCTGATAGCTCCAGTGCCGCGAAACATGTTTTCGATGGACGAGAGGGAAATGGAACGCACACGCTATTTGTTGTTTGTTTATATCACGGTCTGTTCTTCTTCTCTGTCTTCCGGTTGTTGTCTCTTTTGAATGATGAATACACACTACCACCGCCTGCTGGTAAGGAGAGTTATTGCCACTCACGCACTGAAGTCTTTGCGGTGTGTTCCCGTGCGACACATGGCCAAGACGCAGGAGAACACGGCGACGCAACAGCCAGCGTCGGCGAGTCCTCTGGTGACTGCTTGGTGTGTCAGGGCCTTTAGACCCTCACATCGTACAACGAAAAACTTCCGGAGAAAATCCACAGTTTAAAGGGGAAAATGGGAGAAACCTCAGGGGGAGCAACAGATCCCTCTCCCAGGACGGACAGACGTGCAATAGATGCCGTGTGTAAATTGAAAAGATAATACATTTGCAACATAGGTAGTCCAAATGTTTGGAAATGCATGTGTGTATAATAGGAAGATGAATCCACGAGGATATCCACCCAGGACCTATGATCCAGGACCACAGCCACGACTCAAGATCCAGGGCTCGCGATCCAGGACACAGGACCGCAGGATCATCCATGACTCCGGATCCCGGCGTATATAGACACCAAAAAGAAAGAAATTTGGGGAAGCTGGGTTAATCGGAACATGAGAGTACACATGTATAGACAGAGAGAAGGAAGAAGTAAGATGTCCCCCGACAAACTAAGCCTATATCAGCAAAACTAGGGGCTGAATATAATCAGCCCTAACTATAAGCTTTATCAAAAAGGAAGGTCTTAAGCGCACTCTTAAAAACGGATAGGGTGTCTGCCGCCCGAACACAAACTGGAAGCTGATTCCACAAATGTGGAGCTTGATAAGAAAAGGCTCTGGCTCCCATTGTACTTTTAGAGACTCTAGGAACAACCAACAACCCTGCATTCTTGGAACGCAATGCCCTAGTAGGACAGTAGGGTATAATGAGTTATTTAAGGTAAGATGGCGCCTGCCCATTAAGGGCTTTGTAGGCGAGAAGAAGAATTTTAAATTCTATCCTGTGTTCTATAGGGAGCCAGTGTAAGGAAGCCAGAACAGGAGTAATGTGGTCCCTTTTCCTAACTCTGGTTAGTACACGAGCTGCAGCATTTTGAATCAGCTGAAGCGACTTGACTGACTTCTTATACACTGATAATAAGGAGTTACAATAATCCAGCCTTTAGGGGTGTAACGGTACACGTACCCGTACCGAAATTATTCGGTACGGGCCCTTCGGTTCGGTACAGGTGTGTACCGAAGTGTACCGAACGAATATAACGTTAAACGTAACAAATTGAGAACGTGAACAACTTTTTGGAAGTAATCTCAGGTGCTGCGTCGCAGCATTCAGAGTAATTTGCTCACATTGGGTTCAACGCGTCATAGATCTAGCAAGTCATTTCATTGGATGAGAGGCATACTATGAGAGCTGGTCAGAGGGATGCGTTCAAATGTAGTCAGTAATTTGAGGAACTGTCGAAAATGAATGGCGAACGCGGATAAAGTTGAGCTCGAAAATCTTCCAGCATCATTGAAGTCTCCGGTTTGGGAACATTTTGGTTTCGCAGTTACGTACAAGGATGACGGACAAAGACAGGTGGACCGAACCAAAGCTGTTTGTCGGCATTGTTCAACTAAAATTAGTTACGCGGCTAGCAATACATCAAACTTGCACACTCTTGAAAAGGCATCACCCGATCGTGAATATCACCGGTACCAAAAGAAAAAAGACTGAAGTGCAAACCCAACTCCCACTAGCATTTAAGCCTCCACCACTCGCAAAAAGTTCAGACCGAGCCAAAGCTATTACAAACGCCAAATATACTTATTTTGCCATGTTAGCAAAGCGCTACCTGGCTGTATCTGCTACCTCTGTCCCTAGCGAGAGGGTTTTCTCCACAGCAGGAGACATTGTTAGTGCCAGCAGATCTGCCCTTTCGGCAAGCAATGTGGACAAGTTCATTTTTCTTTAAAAAAACATGAAAATACAATGACAAGCAAGTCCTAATGTCAAACTGGCTGCTTAGGTGCTAGTACAGTACAGTTCAAATACAGATAATTTCAGTTCATCGAAATGCTGCACCTTAATGTTCATTTTATTATATTTTGTATTTGAGTGAATATTCACAGTTTAATAATAATCCAAAAATATATATATATATGTTTTGTTTTGTGAAAAAAAATTCTGCTGTACCGAAAACGTACCGAACCGAACCGAGACCAAAAAACCGAGGTACATACCGAACCGAAATGTTTGTAAACCGTTTCACCCCTACCAGCCTTGAAGTAACAAATGCATGGACTAGTTTCTCTGCATCGTTTTGAGGCAAGATATGCCTGATTTTTGCAATGTTACGTAGATGGAAGTAGGCGGTCCTTGAGACTGATTTTATGTGGGCGTTAAAGGATCAATCCTGATCAAATATAAGATTCCTTACAGTCTCACTGGAGGCCAAATTAATGCCATCCATAGTTAGTTAGTACTTACTTATCACAATAACATGACCATATTATATTTTGTAACCTCTCTTTAGCAGTTATGCACAATACTGAGATGAAGGGTTGGGTTTGTCTGTTCTGGGCTACTGTGGAAACCAGTGGTGCAACATGGAAGATTCCTATGCAAGTATTCTTACTGCTACTGTATGTGATCATACACTAAAACATGGGTATGGATATAGCATACCTAGTGCTTGAAGACTGACTACAGGTTGGCTTCTGTTTTTCTCTTTATATAATCATTGCACAGGTCCCTCAGCAGCACAGGATACAATACAGTGTGTTTCCATTTCTCTCATAAAAGGGGTTTCCTCTCATGGTTGATCTTAATGCATATGTGCATACACGATGGCAGAACATATACACATATCATATATATTTAATGTGCCTTTACAATCCCCAAGCACACTATGCATATGAGAGGAAACACTGCAAATCAGAAAAGACTGCACATGCATACAAAATAAAACCACATCTTTAAATATACAGTGCAGAGTAAAGGGTGAGCATGTTCACGCTCACACATGCTGACACGCAAATGAACACACAGGAAGCCCTGTAGAGACTCAGTGCCACAATGATTTAGGTTCACAGTTGTTAAAGGAGTGCTCATGACTCGGACTTTCCATTGTGGCTCCCACTCTCCCAATGCAACTTTGCGTGTGTGTGCAGGTGTGTGAGTTATATGTGTGTTTGTGGTGAGTGTAGCATGTCTGCTGCTGTTCATAGCACTACTGCGCTTGCTTTGGGGCTTCACCGACCAGAGTGGATCATAGCACAATCTCCTTCTTTCTTCCAGCCTATACCCAATGTAATGCATGCTCTATTTGTGCTCCATGTATGTAAGAGATAGCTAGTGGCTGCCGTGAGCATGGGGCAGGATTAAGCATCAGAGAGCATATGGTGGCGCACAGCACAGAGCCAGGGGTTTAAAAAGAGAAATCTTTATTCCCACTCTTACAGAGCTTCGGCTTTCATGCTCAGACCCATGATGTACACACTGCAACTATCAGAACATTAAATGAATTCTCAACTGTGCCTGCACAACAAGCAGCTTAAAAGTGCAGCAGTGCTTTAGTGGAGAGTTCTTGGCTCAGACATCAAACGTGGTATCACTGTAACTTTGCCACAGATGAAAAGGACAGGATTTTCCTTACTTCGTGGTACCTGGAGAAAGTATTCCAAAGTCAAGCCTTTGATTCGCCTTTGAGAGCCAAATTAGACCAGCCATTACGTGGTGTCACTCAAAAAGTGAACAGACATGCCTACCAATCACGTGGGACTTCTTTGGAAGTCAAAGGCACAATTAAAAGCATACTTCCTTCCCCTTGTACATGAATTACTCACCTTGAGTTACATTCTTATGGAAAGCTGACTTTTTCTCACAAGGTGATTACAAAAACTAAGATTGTAGTTTTTGCACAGGCGTGCTTTTTATCTACGGGTACTAATTACGGTGAAGTGCTTCAAATAAAGGTTTTAATGCATGTTTTTGGGAAGTAGGACTGGAACAATTAGAGTTATACATTATATCTTGACAGTTTTACTGTTGTTAAACACGGCCTCCAATTACTTAAATTCATAAAAGCTCTTATTCTTTGTTCACCATTGAGGTATGGTAAGCAAAACAAAGTTTCCTTCAAGAATTCAAGGTAAGACAGAGTGAGATTTATAAATAGTCATTTTGGGCGTGAAGTACTCCTTTAAGATGAAAATGTCATGCTTGCTGCATCTTTTCAGTCTTACTGACGGATCATAGGCAAGAAATAATGGTGCGTAACGTATATTGAGTGCTTTATTGCTAAATGTTGCTCAACGGTTAAATTAAATTGTCAGATTTTCCTACATCTCGGTCAAAACATAGCAAGTAAAGAATTTAAAATAGATTTAAGTGTTATGATTGTATGGAGCTGCAGCCAGTCTTTGGTCTGGACTGCTGTGTCACATGGTTTCCTGCCCGGGCCAGGTCACGCGGTATTGGCCACTCCTTACTGGAAGACAGGAAGCATTGGTCTGTGGTGTCTCACATGCCTCACATGTCTCTCAGAAGATGCTAGCTCGCTCATTTATAATGCAGTAATGGACAGGGCCACAGGAAAGCCTATATCCTGATGGGGGAGTACCAGAGCACTTCCATTCATCAAGGATTGATACACACTGACAGCAGACAGACCTTTGATGTAGCCAAGCAGCTAAATCACAGGTCAATCTTTTTTGTAGGCCATTAGTATAAAACTATAAATGTAGTTGCAGAGGAAATCAGGAACGTTTTGGTAACCAGCTCTGTCCTTAACCTTTTAGCAATTTTGGACACACCCTGTCTCTTTTTCATGAAGAGCACTGATGCAAAGTTTTCAGTTTTTACCTCAGCCCTGAGCACTGCAGCCCGCTGTCTTTCCAGAGCTTGGTCTCTTGTTGTGGCTCTGATCAGGACATGATGCAAGGCGAGGCGGTGAGTGAGAAACATGTGGCTGGTGGCTCGGCTTTGCCTGGGGAGAGGGACCTCACCTTGATTGTTACTGATGAGGGCTGACTTCACTTCAGGCACTCAGACACCAAGCCGTGCTCCTGCCCAGAAAAGACACAAGGCACATGATGAGATGTTCTTGAACTAATAAGGCAGCAAGACGTCCCGTGATTTCAGAGAGAAATGCACAAGTACGTACTGTATGTGAAACCATCGGCAATGAGTTACTATCACGATGACACAAAGGAATGCTTCATGCTAATCTTCAATATGTGAGCCTGGCGGTGCTGAGATGAAGTAAACAGACACACTAATTATCACCTTCTTTCTTATTATTCATCTGTCCTAGTACATCACTGGAATCCAACCACTTCTTTTATACAGTGGCTTTAACGCTTGGATGGGAATTGATTATTTTCTTGGAAGTCATGCCGGAGTCATTCCTCCAACTGAGACAGGCAGAAGCAAGATAGGAACTCAGTAATTCGGAGGAGAGAAGTTAAACAGATCCTTGTGTGCTAATTCAATTCCATGGAAGTTTGATGTGCATAAAGTAAATGAACTCAAGTAGGCATTCACATTTGTATGTAATGAAGGGGGGATGTAAGAGTAGGCATTTGTGAGTGTGGTTAGCTGGTGCAAAATTAAGATGTTGACATCCGTTTTCTGTTTGTGTTTTCTCCCACCAATACACACTCTAGCAGTGAACACGGAGGGCAATTATCATCATAACCACAGTGTTTCCTGCTAGCAGTCTGCAGGGGTCATCATCTGGGTCGCATCAAGGGAAAACATTTGTTTCACTTTTTCTTGGTCAGTTTTACTCAAACGCTTTGAAAGCCAGCCGCTCTCCAGAGAAACATTACCATTGGATTTGATTAATTAGGAATATAGTTTGTGAGTTGAAGTTAATGCATTACTCCAGAGTGTTCATGCTTGGCAACAGCAAATGATCTCGGGAGCACATGATGTGTGCCTTCATAATGACATGAGTACTCATTGACACGAACACGAGGAGTCAAGCGCACATGTTAGTGCACGTGCACGCACATTCACAGGCACCTACACAATCATCCACACACACAAAGGGTAGGTAGAGCCTCAGGCATTTTGTGTGTGTGTGTGTGTGTGTGTGTGTGTGTGTGTGTGTGTGTGTGTGTGTGTGTGTGTGTGTGTGTGTGTGTGTGTGTGTGTGTGTGTGTGTGTGTGTGTGTGTGTGTGTGTGTGTGTGTGTGTGTGTGTGTGTGTGTGTGTGTGTGTGTGTGTGTGTGTGTGTGTGTGTGTGGCCTAGCATTACTATACTTGTGGGAACCTAAATCTGTCTACACAGTCACATGTGGGGACTCGCCTCCCTTATGGGGACAAAATGGAGGTCCCCATAAGGGGAATCATTAATTTTAGGGTGAAGACTTGGTTAGGTTTAGGGTTAGGGTAAGGGTTAGGGTTAGGCATGTGTTGGTTATGGATAAGGTTAGGATAAGTCTCCAGGAAATACATGTATGTCAATGTAATGTCCCCTGAAGTGATGTATACATGGTATGTGTGTGTGTGTGTGTGTGTGTGTGTGTGTGTGTGTGTGTGTGTGTGTGTGTGTGTGTGTGTGTGTGTGTGTGTGTGTGTGTGTGTGTGTGTGTGTGTGTGTGTGTGTGTGTGTGTGTGTGTGTGTGTGTGTGTGTGTGTGTGTGTGTGTGTGTGTGTGTGTGTGTGTGTGTGTGTGTGTGTGTGTGTGTGTGTGTGTGTGTGTGTGTGTGTGTGTGTGTGACTCAGCAGGCCTAGTTTAATAAATGGATGTGGGTTCCAGGGACTGACACTCTGCAAAAAGGATTCTAATTTGCAAACATTAGACCTTTAGCGGCGCAGATAGCAGAGGTTAAATATTAGCACAGACAACGGCATACTTACACTTCATCACCAGCATGATAAAAATAAGAACCTGCTCATGGTTGACCTCTCTATCCCCGAGTTTTATAATCCGCTCTTTCATTGCAGAGGTGTAGTTGTATTGAAAATGGTGAATTTTATATGAATTATTTGTTTCAAGGTCGGCTTTGAGGCTCAGCAATTAAACATGAGTGAAGTCATAAATGTGTTGCACTGGGGGGAGGAGACACCTCAATAAAAACCTAATTTGTTGTGAATATGAAACTTATTAAATTCCAACTTTTGATCTACTTTGCATTTTTTGTGCTAATTAAAGAACAGAAGGAAATGCCTCTTTTGCATATTTGATGGCATAAGAATACGAGAGCAAAAGAATGAAACAGGGAGACAAGGAGGGGGGGAAAGGGGAGAAGATTACATGCTTTTGGCCATAATGAGATTGCCGCCAAAAATTCCAGCCAACCTTAATACCTCTCTACATTGGTTGAAGAATATGTTTCCATTTTAGTCTGGCCTGGATGGACTGATTAAACACTTTTTAATCAGGATGTCTCAGTGAATAATTCACCCCTCCAACATCTTTTGAAGCACCGAGGCGTCACAGTTTTAAATGTATTTGGCCTGAGTTCCTGTGCTGACAATATTTATCAAGGGGACATAAACTAAATGTTTGATTCCTTTACACTGTTGCAGTGGTGATATACTGCATTGCAGTAAATGATGGCCAATAGGCAACAAGTGACAGTATTGTACAAACTGCTCATCCTTTCATAGAAAAATAGCCACCAAACATTTAATATGCTGCATCACTGCATCACTTACAGTCTCTGCCTCTTTGTCAAACAGATTGAACCTAAAAGTGTACAGATAAGCCATCTCTGATAGCTTATGCTCAGATTTCGTACTCGTCTCATACACTGTGGTGATTTCAAATGGATTGTTAACAGGTGGCTCGTGTGCATCATTCCAAGACCATTTGCGTACACTTTACATAGATTTACATCAGTTGACCAGTGGCGAGCCGTGACTTTTATACCTACAGTAGGCCCTCTGACGCCCCTTCCCTCGGAAAAAAAGAAGAGATATTACGTCACAGCGGAATATCAAAACAGAGGCCCGGGGCGCAAAACGCATCAATGACAGCGACCCTCTACCACACAGAACAACACCATTTATATAAACACCTATCATGACAGGGCACCCACAGCCAAGTAACAATTACAAATGAATTAAGTCGGCACGGCGGCCCGCATTGAAAAAAGGCCTACCTTTGATGATCAAATCACTGAAACACAAAGTCCATCCTCCTGTCCTTTTGGATGAAGCACTTGCGGGTCATGCAGCTGATCCTTTGCCACTCCAGTTTATCATTGGAACTCAATCTTGAAAATGACTCGGTTAATAATTTCGCAACGATGTCATCACTATCACTGAAGTGAGCAATCATGAACGAACTTATGCTAATTATAAATCTATCCATCATAAATCTATTAGATTAGATTTATGATTCGAAAATAATAAAAGTAGGGTAGACATGTGGATATTTTTCCGGCTGAACAAAACGTGCATTTATCTAACAGGTTCGTTTTCCACAGACCTTATTTCAAGCTATTTTCCAAAATCCTATGGAGAAATCCCATTGCTTTCTGTCGAGGGAATCCGAGCGCAGCTTACTTCCGGGTTTTAGGACGCGTCATTGCACCACTTGCATAGCCCTCACAGCGGGCAGAACTTGTCAAAAAGTCCGCGAAAAGAAAGCCCGCCCATTTAGAGGGAAGATATGATTGGTCAATTGTACTGTCATTTGACATTACTCTCTCGTTGAGTTCAAGTTAATATTACCGACGTTAGATTAACGTCCCTGTAGCTTATTATTGCACTAAGAAGCTTATTGCACTGTATATATATATATATATATATATACACAGTGCAATAATTCGTTCATGCTATATGAAGCTCTGTTGCTTGGATATCACTAGATCCTGTTACAGCGTAATATAAGTACATAACGATTGATGTGTACATTAGCATAATTACTAGCTAGCCGCTAGCTGCTAACTGCCGCCTCGTTAATATAAAATCCATCATAATAACAACCCATTACCATGCTGTCATGAACTCACGGTGCTGTTACGTGTACGCAAATTGACGTGCTTGATGTGAACGAGCATTTTGGTTAAAGTTGCGCTTGCTCTATGAGCGCACATACGGGTACTTCTCAGGCATGCCGGGTAATCTGTGACGTTTCACTCTCTCAAAAGTTGGGCCATTTTATCATCATGCGCTAATGAGCAACTCTCATAGGAATGAATGAGGCCCCGCCTCCCACGCTGTATCCAGTTCTTATTATACATCCATGGTTGAGTTACTATATAATCTCTGTGCACAAGATGGCGTCTATCAACTTCCGGCGGCTGGGTGTGCGGCTGAGTACTTCCGGTTTGAGTACAGAGTTTTGACAGCTTGATAGTTTGTTATGTCACACCGAGAGCAAGAATGAGCGGATTTCGGTGTAAAGAAAAGCGATTGGCCTTCCAGCGTGTAAGAAAGTCGGCACTACATTGCTGTGTGCCCCTTTGTACAAATTCGTCCCGTTATCAGAATCAGAATACCTTTATTAGTCCCACAGAGGGGACATTTGCAGCGTTGAAGCAGGAAAGAGCCACAGACAGCTTAGTGTTGAATATCTTGCGTTAAAAAGTACTAAATTATAATATAATAAACAATATGCTAAAAAAAAGATAAAAAACAAATCAAATCTACAAATCAAATCCTGTAGCAGTTCTTAGGATTTAGCAGCCCGGTATATATATTAGTTATTAAAGATGGCATATATATAAAGTATATATTGCACATAAAGCACATATTGCACATAGTTTGACGGTATTTAACAGCAGCAAGTTACACAATTTAATGTTATAATCGGGAGATAAGTTTCCATTCATTTCGGCAAGCCTGGGCAACAACGATTAAAAGATGTCTTGCTCCCAAACCAATTGGGTATTTCATTACAAAAAGCAGTTATACCATACTATGTTTAGGTACTAAAGAATTATATTCTCAAAACAAACGCACACATAAATAACAAAGGAAAATACATAATTTAATAAATCCACAATATGATAAGGTTCTGGTCCAGGCTCTTGTCATCTCACGCCTAGACTACTGCAACTCCCTCCTGGCTGGTCTACCTGCATGTGCCATCCGACCTCTGCAGCTCATCCAGAATGCAGCGGCTCATCTGGTCTTCAACCTTCCTAAATTCTCCCACACCACGCCGCTCCTCCGCTCCCTCCACTGGCTTCCGGTAACTGCTAGAATCCACTTCAAGACAATGGTACTTGCGTACCATGCTGCGAATGGATCTGGCCCTTCCTACATCCAGGACATGGTTAAACCGTACACCCCAGCACGTGCACTCCGCTCTGCATCAACCAAACAGCTCGCTGCACCATCGCTGCGAAGGGGACGCAAGTTCCCATCAGCAAAAACACGTGGGTTTGCTATCCTGGCTCCAAAATGGTGGAATGAGCTCCCCATTGACATCAGGACAGCAGATAGCTTACACACCTTCCGGCGCAGACTGAAAACTCATCTCTTTCGACTCCACTTCGAGCGATAGAACTATTAACAAAGCACTTATATACTAATAAATATCTAAAGCCAGTTGAGTAGCACTTGAAATGTTTTTGCTCTATGAAACCTGATGTACTTATATGATTCTGTTTTCTTCAAGTTTGTATTTTGTTGGTCGAACGCACTTATTGTAAGTCGCTTTGGATAAAAGCGTCAGCTAAATGCAATGTAATGTAATGATAACATTTTACAGATTAATTTAATAAACTTTTACAAAACATAGGTTGATGTTATATCGGGGGGAAAATACATATTTAAACATTTCAATTAGTCTCTGCATATTTAAGTAATGCTAGTTTATATAACAGAAGAACAGATGTACAATATCCAGAAAGTAGATGCAAAAAATATATATAATGTGTGCATTTCCAACATATCCTCTGAAAGAGTGTTAGTCGTTAAGTTGAGTAGTGAGCCATTCGTTTTTTTTTTTCGTGGTGCGATGTCTGCTGAGAAGTCCTTGTATGCCTCGCTGACTTTGAGGACAACTGGGTCTGGCAGCTCCCCCCGCACGGCCTTGTAACGTGTACTCCTTTGAACATGTTTATATGATAATTAGGACTTTAAGAACAATTTCACACTCAGACAACTATCACAAAGTTGTAGCAGGCTACATAAAATTACTTAGGACAATAGATATTACCTTACACCGTCAGCAACTGTAAACTGCTTTGGCTTAGTGGAAATGAACACCATGTCACTCACTCTGCCTGGTTTCACACCCTATTAATTACACAAAAGAATTCTCAAATTAATTGAAAAGGTCGTTGATGCAACATACTAAATCAGCTCTTGGCACAAAGGAAATACTCATTAAACCGTGGATTGGTTGTGAACACATACTGTACTTACCATGGTTCTTGGCTTGTGCCATCGCTGCTCTGTTTCAGTGCAGCTGAGGACAGGGGGGACAGCAGCCAGGTTGAGTGTGGAGTAGTGTGCGGTCTGGAACAGCAGTGCAACATTGTGGTTGCAGAGTGCTGTTCCAGCTACACAGGAAGACTTTGCCACTGCAATCTCCACAGGTGAACAGTTCTTAAAACAAAATGTCAGTCATTCTACATTTAGGACATTGCTTCAATACAACACAGACAAATGAGAAAGCTGAGAGCAGGCTGATCAGGCAAGTAATAGGTGTGGGAAAAGGCTAAACCATGTCAGGTTATCAGTCACATCACATACACAGAAGTTCTGCTGTTTGGAATACTGTCATTTAAGGACATTCAAACAGATACGCTTGTATAGCCTGTCTCAGCTCTCTCAATGTATTATCTTATATTATAACTACATAAAATAGTGTTAGTTGAACGTTGAACAGCTTAACATAGATGTAGGGTACAAAACCAGCACTTACCTAACACTGGCCAATACAAATAATTGGACCCTACATGGATTATACTAACCATTCAGTAAAGAACAGCAGCCGTCACAACCAGTTTCTGGGGCTTCCATGAAAGCAGAGACGGTTTTCAACCTCTCATTAAGAATCTTTGATGAAAGCTAAGTTTGGGTTTAGCTAATGTATTTATCATTTTACACAAGAGGGTTACAAAACGAAAATAAATCTGTAGCCCCTTCATGCTACACACACATAGCTAGCTACCAGTTGATGTGAGCAAATGTATTGTTTGTCACTATGTAATCTGTTGCAACACGTCAGCTAGCTGGGCTTATTTGAATCCTAAATCACAGGTTACCTACTCTTGCCACATCAAAACCCCAGAACATGAACCTGATTGAGGCTTTGAACCGATTAACACTTTTTATTTTCCTCCCTACTCTGAGATCGTGAGGCTTTTCATGCTTTCTCGTGGACCTGTAACAGCTAGCCTTGATGCTCACTCTCCCTGAAGGTAGATCTTTGTTTGAAACTGTGGGGAATTGGATATCATTCATGTTATCCAAATAAACTTAATAGTACATCATTAAAACGCTTTACACTGTATCAAGACTGTCAATTTGTCAAAGTTAGCCAGTAACTACAGCTTTGTTTGTCACTTACCTTCATAATTGTCGACGTAGCTGGATATTCTTTCACACACAGTGACATCACGAGCTACCCACAATGCAACACGCGTCATATATATATATATATATATATATATATAAATACACCATTTTCCTGGAGGTGCAAATATAAACAGCTAACGTAGCCAGGCAGAGCGCATTGGTTTCTTTTTTTTTAATTAACGACCGAAGAAATCGCTGCATGTCTTCGGATTACATCTCTGGACTTGAGGGGTGTGCTTTAGGTCGTTACCAGCGTAAACTAGAGCTGTGTGGAAAAACGGCAGTGGCCTTCGTCGATTTTGGCTGCATCTACGTCTAATTTCTGGAAACACCAGGTGAATACCCCACTTGTCACAATAATATTATCATGCCATTGCATATATGTGGTATTTTAGAGTTGACTAGATATTGATTAAGGCAATAGACTATGATATTCAGTACAGGAAGCTTAGCAACACCTAGACGGTGTACGGCTGCTTGCACCTCGCGTAAAACGGCGGATACCGGAAGTACGGTGTCGCCCTCGGCCCAATACCCGTATGTGTGTGTGAAAGAATGTAGTTACATCTTGAACCCCTTTTCTCTTTTGCTCCTCGGGGCTGAGCCTGCCGCTTGTACCAGCCGATGTACATCACTGATGTTAACCTTCGGTAGGTCTTGGAGACATTGAGTGTAAAATAGTGCCTATATAATATCTATACGCTATCTATACGCTATCTATCGCTCTTCCCTCTACCGCTCTACTGTAGACCGGAAGTTTACAACCGCACACCCAGCCGCCGGAAGTTGATAGACGCCATCTTGTGCAACTAGCCAATAGCGGGCCCTCTGTGAATGTAGAGAGGGACCAACAAGCTCTCCCGTCTTCACATAACTCGCAGAGACGGCATTTAACCCTTCACATTCCAACAGAAACTGAACAGGCAGATTCGAAGGATTTATTGCTTTGGAAATATTATTTTACATACAATTAAATCAAGTTATTTTGGTCAAACTAATGAAAAATATAACAACAAAAAATATATAAAAAAAATATTTAAAAAAAATGTTTTTTTTTTAATGTTTTCAAATATTATTTCTTAGAATATCTTAGGCCACTGCAGTTGACATTGCGAAATGAGCCACTGACACAGCCAACATGATGGCACAGTGATGATGATGATGATGATGATGATGATGATGATGATGATGATGATGATGATGATGATGATGATGATGATGATGATGTGTGGGTTTTTATGAGTAGCATAAGCATACTATATGCAGAATTGGTGTATGTATTTACTTGAAAACACTAATTTACCCAGTATAGTTCAGTAATCTATTGACTTTTTTTCGAAGCTATCGTACACCCTATATTCTGGGGGTTGATGAACTGCGATCCACTTTCAAGCCTTGCACACCAATCATTAAAAAAAGAAAAAGAAAAACACATCATGTTGATAGTGCTGTCCTTACTAGTAAAATTAACAATGGAACACTTGAAAAATGGTATATAAAAGGGTAGCTCATTAGTGACAAATTACTTCGCAGCTCTACTGTTTCCCTCAGCTCTATGGAGTTTTTTAACATCTTTCAGGTAATTATTTTGGTTTTCTTGGAAGTTCTTCTTTATAGTCATGCTCACGGTTCTGAAAAGCATAGTTTTTTGGTTGCAACCACTGTTTCAGGAAAAAACCTGGAAAACTCCTTGCTAACTGCTCAGAAACAAACAGATACATTCAGCTACTAGCATGTGGCTAATATAGATGTTTTCAAAGAAGTGGGAATGGAGATCAAAACAGAGCTAAAAGTATAATGAATGTTGGAATAACATTACCAAATGGCCAAAACACATAACTCTAATTGGATGCTAATTTTGCTCCATATCGTGTTTGCTAAAGAATGTGCCATGCAACGTAAAAGCTGATAAAATGCTAATGTTTCTCAGGTTTACTTATGTAAATCTGGTTTGTATATTGATACTTACACATTTATGTCAATTCATCCTACACTGTAAAAACGGCTAAGTTGTATGATGAAAGTAACGCCTCCAAAACGGTTTTTATACTTGCTAATGTATTTCAGGGTTTGATATCACTCGCCAGGTGTTCAAAAACTGCCGGGATCATCGGTGGGTTATTCTCTTACCAACATTACCCTGACAATATCCTGTAGCCTGGCTGTATCGCTTCTCGTTGCTAAGAGAGATGTTCCCTGCCATCGACTCACCTCAGATCACAGTACTCCTGGAGGAGAAAGGGCTTTTTTCTCCTCCCCCATTCTCTAATTCGGTCTGCCTTTCTCTCATCTCGGATAATTCATTCAAGAGCTAAAAGTCAAAGTTTATCTCAGTCTTTCTCTGTGTGTCTCTATGGCTTTGTCAATCTATCCCCACCACCTCTCTGCTATGCTCCCCTTTCATCATCTCCTAGCCTGAGTTGGAGAGGCGAAAAATTCATGATACTTGTGATGTTTTGTGGAAAAGCTGAGAACAGAGTGGCACAGAAACAGTCTGCCTATCAGTGTGCATGAGTCATGCGGCTGCCACACTTAGAGACACTGAAATGCAGAGAGGAAAAAAAGCAAGGAAGTCAGAAGAGATCATAAATCAAGGGCGAGAATAGAATCAAAAACAACAATAGGACACTAGTTTTGCACCTGGCCATCAAGTTAAAAAAAAAGACAAGGAGGGATAGCTTGTGCAATGACTAACAGATCACTATCTGTGTGTGTGTGATAAGGAAGAATTAAGTTGACATTAGAATCCTCAGTATCAACCTCTAGCCATCAGTGTGCTCTCTTTCATCACTGCTTTCTTATCGGCTTTGTCTTCCGCCGAGTGGAGTGACAGTGTTTTGCATACGGCCAGCAGGTTTTGCATGTGGGCCACATTTGTCACCTTGCTGAATTGCATTATAGAAAGTGAGCGAGCGAGACTCTAGAGAGCGAAAAAGGAGACGGAGAGACAATCTTCTCCAGGCAGGGGTGAATTCAATCTGTATTCACTGAGGGGGGAGTTTCTGTCCTGCCCTCCTGTGAATTAGCCTTCAGACTTGTCTTACAGCACAGTTCAGCGTGCATATAACGTTGTGCCCTTTTGCTTCAATTTTACCCCGGCACAGATTAATCATGGCTCAATCTGATTCTCTGCTAATAAAGCCTTGGGGCAGAACTTCACTATTTCTTGAACTAATTAAGAGCGGAACTTGCTGTTCTAGCCGCATTTTAAAAGATTGTAATGCTCTATGAATACTTGCTGAGAAAAACTACAATGTGTTTTTTGTCTCCAAGCCTGTGAAGTCATGTGGGATGTTGGCCTAGTTTGGGCAAAAATCGAGTCAGCATATCAATGTGTGGATGCAAGCAGAGAGTTTTGCTAGGATACATCTCATTTTGGAGTGGTAGGAGTCAAATTAAGGCTTTGTTAGCTTTTGTCTTCATTCCAGACATTTTCACTTAATCTTTTTTTATCATTTTGAGTTTATTTTCAAAATGAAACCTTTAGTTATGACATTTTGACAACCTATTATGTTTTTGTCCCTTATGCCTTGCCCTTGACATCTTCTGTAGGTACAGTATCTACCTCTGAGAATGCTGCCTTTTAGTCCCTTCTAGTCTATCTGCTCAAGGTAGCTTACACACAGATATCTCAAAACCAAAAAAATAAAAACTATCTGCATTTTTGGTACTGCTGGGGGTAAGGGACAAAATATGCTTTTTGGTCAATTGTGTGAGTAGGCTGCATAATAACCTTCCCCTGGATTCCATTAGCTGGATTCCAATTACTTTTATTAGCAGTGTGAAAATGTCTTGAGTTACATTTTCTCATAAGAGTATAGATTAAAAAGGGCAGCAATCTACTAACAGGATGTTATGTTAATGGTGCCCTCTTCCTATATACCGCTGAACTGTGACTCACATAATCAATAGTGCTGGCTCCAATCACCGTGATCAGCTCATGAAAGCTTTGAGTGACAGAGAGCGGCGAGAACAGCGCGGACACATGTGACAGCCCGCCAGCTCCGGAGACGCTAAGAGAGAAATGGCAGCAGAAAAGCACTGTACCCATCCATCCATCCACACGGCGGAAAAGCAGCTTCAAACAGACTGTGAAATCCATCTCAGCTCCACAGTTTGAAGAGAGGGGGAGAGGGGATGGAGGGACAGTTAGAGTGAAAGAGAGAGTGAGACAGGAAAGGAGAGACAGACAGGATGAGTTATAAAGTGAGAGTTGGTGGTCTCAGCACGAGTTATTGATGTCCAATTGACTTTGGAACATCTGTGAGCCCATTTGGTGCTGTTAATTATACTGCACTGATGTAACTCACACACTCAGGAAAGACAAGCAGGGGAAGATTGGTGAACTGTGGAGCACTGTGTCCTGACTCCTACTTTATCTCCTGCTAAACATGCTTGTCGATGGCGCCTCTCAATACGTCTCCATGGTAAATATGCAGTATATTGTCTTGTTAACTTCTTCAATATCTGGAAATATATAAATCGACCCAGTGATGAAGCAACCCAGAGCAATAGGTTGCCTTTAAGGTAAGATTATGAAGAGTATCTTTGCAGTACATAGAGTGAAGGCTCTAGGCAAGGCCCAACAATTGCCTCAGACTAGACTTTTGAAAGAAGAATAAATTAAGCACAAAATGTATCAACTATTGGCTCATTTAACTCAAGTATTACCTCCATGCTGGCGCAGCAATACTGTACGTGGATTTCTACTAAAAACAAGTTATTACATTTAAGCGCATCTAATATTACCAAAATGTATTTTTAATAGAATACCAAATGTTACATTTTTAAATCAATTAAGTGTACACTGCCAGAGTTACAAAGAATATCTCATGCCGCTCGGAGACAAACATTGAGACCCAAATCTCAACTATACAAACAGCCCCGAAACTGTGTGTCGAATTGAATGATGAAATCTGAACCCAAACGAAACCGCATCCATAGAGAAAAACGTGTCGGGCATTCTGATTGGTTATATAAGGAGAGCATGTACAGGGAGAGCAAGTGCACACACACTCATACAGACCCCAGAGGCCTGTGTTTGCCTTTCCTGTAATCTGAGCTTCCGTTCTCTGAAGAATGATGTAACTGAATGCCAGCTCCAAACCAAGCAGGAGAGCCAGCCAGACATGCTCAAATGTGTGTCTGTGTGTGCATTCTTTATTTCTCTTTACATCACTTGTATCACTATTTACTACTAATTGCAAAGTTGTTAGAGAAAGAAGTTGTTTTATGTTGCAAACTTTTTTTGCCCTCCACGGATTCTGCTGCAGTAAACATGATCTTTTATTGCATCACGTTGCCCTGCAGATACTTTTACAAGGTCACCAAGATGTGGCAGTGGACCAAGGCACACATAACTCCTGCAACACTAAATCTTTGACTGCTTTGTGGGCCGTAAATGCAAGTCTTTAGAAGCTAAGTACACACTTTCTCCGACTGTGAACTGGTCAGGAGGGCATAGTCAGAGATCTGAAAGAACGGCAAAGAATGATCTGAACTCTTTCCTCTTCTCTTCTTTTCTCCCTAATCTTCTCTCCCTTTCTCCCCTCTCTTTACTTCCTGTGCTATTGTCTGCAGTGAGTATTCCCTGCTAACCAGAAGTGAGTCACTGCGCTGGGCTCTCCTGGAGCAGGAGGCAATTGCAGAGAGGCCGGTGCCTCCCTAACCCTCTTCCGGCCTTCTGCTTCAGCATTACCAGCCAGAAACTGAGGCTACCTCAGAGAGTTGAATGTTCATTTTTAAAATGCTCCTCAAAACACTATTCTCTGCATCTGCCTTCAGAAAAGGCTTTTCCATCCTCCAAACTGACAGCTATCTCAGATATCAATAATAAATGACTTAAAAGGAATTTTCTAAAAGGAAAGTGGAATAAGCACTTGTATGCAATGCTCCTAAACCTGTTGCAATAACTAAGTGAAGCATATGTCCCATGGCTTACTTGAACTCTATAGCGTGTTGCGACATAAGTATGTTGTGCAAAAGAAAGGGGCTCTTTCTAGCGCCTGGTGGTGAAATAAGTCAGGGGTTTCTTTACTTTGTATCACTGCACTTGATGCTAAGGGGGTTGCCACACAAGTGTTAAGTATGTGTGTGTCGATGTGTGCGTGTGTGATTCTCTGCTTGTTTTTCTCTCCATATGACCCATTTGCTGATCGACCACAGTGTTCCCCGCTCTGCCGGGGTTTCCATGCCAACGCAGCCAGTGGCAAGACAAAAGATGAGGACTCACTTGGTCTTGATCAAAGAGACCACTGCTTCAGTTTGTTGCTATTGCTATCTACTGAGTATGTCCTGAAACTGATATGGAGATATGGAGAGAAGATAGTCAGGTGTTCCTAACCTTTTCTGATCAGATACCACCCCCCCCCCCCCCCCCCCCCCTCCACAGCCCTGTAGTACAATTCAACACACATGTTTACATGAAAGAGGTCGCTTGATGTCACTTTGGTCAATTTTGCATTAATAATCTCCCTGCCACAATTAAATGTAAAATATATTCAAGTAACTATTCTACTACTTCACTGCTATTAGCCTATCATTACTCAACTGTATTCTTCTTTAAGCTAACTATTTCAATGTTTATTCAACACATTAAAGGTGGGGTAAGTTTGAGAAACCGGCTCGAGATAGACTTTTTGTTATATTCCATGGAATGCTCTTAACATCCCGATAGCAATGAATATCTTTGACAACAAATCTGTGGAAGCCGTAGTACTGTAAAAAGCAAGACCAATCATTTTAGCCGACCCGGCTAAAGTAACTGGATGGCCTACCTGCCTGTCAGCCTTCCATCTGTGCACAAACTTATCTCGTGCCCTCATTGGTCATGTGCGCGTTCGTGTGTGTTGGAGGAGGGGCTCTGTGAGGAAGTGGCAGATTTTTTCCGGCTGTGTATTTTCAAATTCTAGCGCACTCAAGCTGGTTTCTCAAACTTACCTACCCCACCTTTAAGCTAACTATTTCAACAGTTTACTCTTTACTAATTTAAACTAATCATTTCAATATACAAAACAATAAGTTTACTATTTAGACAGTTTTTTCTAAGGCAACTATTCTTAACGTGCAATTAGCTACATACAATACAATTGGTTATACCTTCCATGTAAGCTGCCAAGTGGGATTCACTGTTGCAGAGAAGATCTATTGGTTGTTACTGTACCTAAGGTACATCCTAACTAATGAAATAGCCCAAATGTAGATTTGAAGGTGCATGAAGGTCTTAATTAGAAGTGAAATAGGAACATTTGTATCACCTATATAATTTTGCCAATTACAATGGGGTATTTAAATATTTACATATGCAAATGTAGAGAACAAAGGATGAGTTCTTACATTATTCTGAATAGAAAAACAATGATATATTCCAAGTCAAGCTGCATTACCAAGACCAGGATGTTAACATTTGCTGCTTATCACAATGTCAAACCCAGCATCCTGTGTTCAATATTTTTGCAGGATGTAGTCTTTACTTATTGTCATTCATAGAGGAAGGCATTTTACGATGCATTTTTTATGTACACACCTGATTGTTAACACGCTTCCGGCTCTCCATTGTATACAAGATGCATACTGATGTCAGTTACAAAAGGAGGGTGTGTTTTCACTGACATTGTTGCTAGCGGGAAATTAATAGTATCGGCTACTTTGGTGACACAGCATTATCATTCTTCCCTAAATGAAAGCACTTTCCCAATTTTCTGCATGTCAGCCGAGCAAACAAGCGCATTCACTGCGACGATCAGTAGAGCTGAGGTAATGCGTTCACACAAACAGTGGAGGAAGAATAACAGTTGAAAAGCGGAACTGTATTTAACCACTTTCTGAATGAATGAGTAAAGAAATGCCACAGCAGCTGTGTTTAGTGATACTGCGGGAGAACTTTCCACTCCATTCATCAACATTGAAAGAGGAGGAGGAACGTGCGTGAGTGAAGGGAAAAGGAGACAGAGCTGAACAACAGAATTATGAAGTGATACAGATTTGATGAATGAGAAGGGCAAGCAAATTGGGAATTAGTAAGAAAAAGAGAAAACACGAGAGTGCTGCAAAAACAGAAAAAAGGGGGGGGGGGGGCTGCAGGGAAAAGAAGAAAAGAGGGAAAGCATGTTGTTTGGGAAAGACAGTTGGGAGAGGGAGTCGAGTTCAGACTTTCAAAGAGATGCAGTGCCTGACTAATTTGCCAGCGCTGAGACCTCAACCAACCAAAGCCAATTTGTGCAGCTCAAGGTGACCCATGGGAGAGCAAATCAGTGTGTGTGTGTGTGTGTGTGTGTGTGTGTGTGTGTGTGTGTGTGTGTGTGTGTGTGTGTGTGTGTGTGTGTGTGTGTGTGTGTGTGTGTGTGTGTGTGTGTGTGTGTGTGTGTGTGTGTGTGTGTGCGCGCGCGTGTGTGTGTGTGTGTGTGAGAGAGAGACAAAGAGAGAGTGTTCCTTTTTTTGATAAATCCTCATCAGTGCCGCTGCAAACAAACAAGTGATGCTTTCACCTATCAAAAAAGCCACAGATGGGGATGGTGTCACACATACATACACACCCCTGCATCCTCATCAGGGAGGGAAGATTAACGATCCTGCTGTTGTCTCTTCTAGATAACAACAGCCTCATCATCCAGCTTGCTGATCAATCATCCTAATGTAAAGAGATAGACTCTGACTGCTTTAACTACAGCCGCATTCATCTTCTGATTGCTCATTATGGCTTCTGTGAACTTCTCCTGTGAACAATATGCTGTACACAGTGTATCCAGAGCACAGCTCAAGGCCTTTAGTGACCTTAAATGATACTTAGCAGTGCTGTGGACTAGTGTCACATGACTTTGATTTGAGTCACAATTATTTTCCTTTATTTACTGTATCAACTCACGTTATCGCTTTCCAATCCCAGCAAGACGAGAATTATTCCACTTGGTTTTAACCAACATCACCCTATCAGGTTGCAGGAGAGAATCATTACAACAAAACCGTTATCTAGCTGAGTGCCAGTTGAAAAAGATATACTCAAGTTATTTGACTACTAATATTAAACTTGTGACTTGTATAACAATAAACAACTCTAATTATTAGTCATGATGCTTTAGGCGTGTTTCTGTTCTATTGCTTTGTATCTTTAATATCATTTTGTTGCCTTCATTTGCAATATGTCAGAAGAATCTGTTTAATTTCTCAGAAAGAGTTAGAACTAAATCATTTTATTCATCAAGTTACAAAGCAGGACGATCAAAATGAATTTCTTACCATTGTCATCCTGTCAGAAAAATCTCTTTTTTCAAGACTATTAATAACACAAAAAGATGCAGATTTCGGAGCCACTGCTCTCTGATATATTTGATTAATTCCCCTCTGCTGCAGAGCTCTGCACTCTTCTTTCTTGTCAGGTATAGACTTATCTGACAAGAAAATAATGAGATCACTTCAATCACACATCTGCGCACAAATGCACATACCTGCATCTGTGTTGCATTATGCCATTCACATAGTTTCAGGCGGCTGATCAGAGTGTGAGTTTGAGGCCGCGTGGTGGGGATTGAGGAGGAACGCTCTCCTCTCCTGCGTATTGGATTAATGGAGTCAACAATTCCCTGTGGCGTTTCTCTGATTATGCACATACCGACTCGCCCCACTCTGCAGGAAGATAAACAAAAACAGCTCAAAGCAAGTCGTCTACCCATAGGACACACATATATATGCGTAAACACACACACACACACACACACACACACACACACACACACACACTTTTAATGATAGCATTATGTTTGCATACGCCCCTCATTAATCCTTGAACGTACACCCACATGCATATGGATATATACACACATTGAATTTGTATTGAAAGTGTTTACATACATACTGTATGTACTGGAAAGAACACACACTCAATTTCTTTTTTTATGCCGGGTGAGTCACCAACCTGCCAGTCTTCCTCGGGGTCTCCATCCGGATGACTCATCCCGCATCAAACGTTGGCCGTGTAGGAAAAATCAAAACACTTCTATTCACACATCTGGCTCTGGCCATAATACAAATACACTATCAAACATGGAGGCACATGCACATGCACTCACCTACACACAAACACAAAGGGCTTCCCCTTCCTGTGTGGAAGAATTGCTTTTAATGTTTTAGAGGAAAGCCCCTTGCAGATAAATGTGACTGTATGCATGCGTGCGTGCGTGAGTGCGTGCGTGCATTAAGTGAAGGATCACATGCTCCATGTGATGAGTCATACACAGTGGATTGCCAGGGAGCGGCTGGCTGGTTGGAAGCAGTTAGGCAGGAAACTCATCAGCATTGCACGACTGAGCTCAAGACTCCAGTGAGATTCATTCGAGACTCTCTGACTTTCTTGTTAACTGATGTTTGATTTGCGAGTTGGCTACAAAATAGCCGCCTTAACATGTTACATGCTGTTCTGTTATGGGAGCAGCCACATACTTTGCAATCAGTGACTTTAACAGCCAGTTTCACACCTCATTAGTTCATTTAATGCATTGGAAGATGGATACAGATGGCAGTCGCAGAATTGTGAAATTCCGTATGCGCTCCAGACCTTTTTCATTATGTCAATGTCATGCAGCCATTTTTACTCCACAGTCCTATTATCTTTTGTTTTATAAACAAGCAATGTGTCAGGATTCTCATGTTTTGTCATGTTTGTAGTTTTGTATGTCTGGTTAATGGTGTTTTCCTCCGTGTATATTGTCTGGTCCTTCTTCCTGTGTTTTCCCCTGTCGTTAGTTTCCCTGGTGTGTCTGATTGTCTGATTGTGTTCACCTGTCGCCCTTGTGTTTCTCCTCCCCGGCTGTTTCTCGTCTTGTGATTACCCCTCTCTGTATTTAGTCTCTTCCTGTGTTCAGTGTTGGTTCATTATTTTGTCGTTCCTGTTCCCCTTCATGTTGGACTCTGTCACCTTTGTATTGGATGCTACCTGGTACCTGTTTTTGGATTCTTGTTTTTGTTCAGCTTTTGTTGAATAAAGCTCGCCTTTTGTTTCCTTTTTGAAACCAGCTTCCTCCTCATTCTGCATTTGGGTCCTATTTTTCCCCAACCCTGACATAATGATCGGTTTTCTCTAAGATTATTGGAATACACAGCAATTTTATATTTTTTATTGAGCTAAATCCCAAAGGAGTTACTGCATTGAACTTTAACGATTAGCATTAAGCAGCTTTGAAAATGTAAAAACAACAGCACAGCTAAATGAATCTATAGATAAACAGTAAAGTTTTCAAGGTCAAAATGACAGGTGCGTGCTGAGAATACACTGAGCCAGGTGGTGCTGAAGCTTGACAATTAAAAAGGTGTTATTTTGAGATGCTCGCATGATACATTTCTTGCCGGGTAGATTATGGAGAACGGAACATTCACATCAATAAAATAAGAGCAATTCAAGGAAGAATTGGGTCAGCTTCGGCAATGATTCTGTTCTTCTTGCACAAACACAGCTACAGCTTGAAACATGTCTTGAAATGTCAGATAGTGGACTGAATAGAAGGCAGCTTGAAAAATCACAACCAACATGTTTATCCTTCGGCATGAAACCATGAAGCAAAGCCAGCGAAACAAACCACTAGCATTCTATTGAAAACAGAAACCAGGATTTAATGGGACTGGGTCTTCTGCTGGTGCAAGACTGAGCTACCAACAACACAGAAAGTATACCATTACAATTCCACTTAGCTGCTTTATATAACACCGGGTTAATGTGTTGTAGATTAAAAAAGGCTACACATAATATATATATGAACCATCGCATATGGATTCTTTGAGAATCATTAACATTGAAAGCACATGATCTATAAGCGAGGAGGAGGAGGAGGAGGAAAGCTGCTGCAGAAGAAGGATTGTAATGATTAAAGGCTTTTTCTCTGACACAGATCCACATCAAATGTCTTGAGCATGTTGTTATCCTCCGTCCATAGATCCATATGTGGAATGTAGAATGTAGTTAAGCCATATGTAGGTAATGCCCGTTTAAAGAGGAGGCAGCACGAGGAAGAAATAAGGGAGTGTGTGTCCATCCAAGTTAAGACAAGATTGAAGAGATAAGCGGCCAGATCAAGCTGGCAGAAGAGATAAATTACTAAGAGACAAGCAAGTGTGTGTGTGGGGGGGGGGGGGGTGCGTCTATACATGCATGTGCAGGCAGACATATGAAGAAGTGCCAGAAGAAAGGCTTTGATGAAACAGCTGTAGGCAGTGTCAGGAGAACAATGAGACACTGGGTCACTCATCACTTTGTTCTACCGTGTACCTGAGGGTGTGTGTGTGTGTGTGTGTGTGTGTGTGTGTGTGTGTGTGTGTGTGTGTGTGTGTGTGTGTGTGTGTGTGTGTGTGTGTGTGTGTGTGTGTGTGTGTGTGTGTGTGTGTGTGTCCTACACCGGCAACAGCAGCCCACGATCTTCTGCTCAAATATAATTCACCTCAAACACTTTGGCATCTTTCTCGCAGATTCTCTCCTCCTCACAATGTTTGTCATTCTCGTCCACATCAGTCATCTCCTCTCCCCGGCCGGTGCTTAGGATGCTGTTCTGACTCGGATTTTGACATCTGGTGGCCTAGATAAGCAGGAAACACACTGAGCACATCAGCCGATCCGTGAGACTAAAGTGCGATTAAAAAACATAATCTACCTGATGTGTAACGAGGGGGAAACAGCCGGGATCACAAAGACTGACAGGAACAAATGAGGACTACATGGTGAAGTGCACATAAAAGACATGAGGGCAATACCTCACATTGTTCCTTTCCCTTGAGTCCATTTTGTCTATGCTTTCTAACAGATATTAAAATACAGTTCTGTGCACATGTGCATAAGTGTGTGTCTACTGTGTGTGTGTTTTGATCCCACCCCTTTTGTTCCAGATGCCAAAAAAAAAAAAAGATGTGTATGAGTCATAGCCTCGTGGTGTAGAATATCACTGTCCCTGATGAAGAGCAAATGTGGAGAGACAGACAGACTAGAAACCCTGCGGAAACAGTCTGCGACAATGCTGCTTGGTTTCCACGACAACCATTCTCTGCAAGGATCGCCGGGAACATAACGTTTTTCTCTAATGAGGCAAACCAGATCATGTTGTCCATCTACCTGTGTTGACCTACCACCTACTAGTCATTTCTCCCGTCCTTGTGCCTTTTATCACTCGTGCACACAGAGGAAGGAAAGCAGGGGGAATGGGGGGGGGGGGGGGCTAGGTTATGACTGCAGCTTGTGTATTTACTCTGTGCAATGCTTAGAGGGAAAATTGCTTCTCTGTGCTCTGATGTGAGACTCACTAGACAAATGTGAAAAAAAGATGGCCCTCTGTAACTTGCTGATTTGCACTGCAGTGGCAAAGTCAAGGTGAACCTCGTACTACTTCTGCTTCACACATTTTCCCAATGTCACTGCGTCCAACTAATCAAGTGTAATCAAGACTGCCATCTGACTTCACTAATCTCCGGCTATAATGAGCTTTTTGCCTTTCGTAACAAGTGAAAGGATGCTAGATATTATACCCACGTGAGCGCAGGACAGGTATGAAGGCATACCTCGCAGGGTGCTTAGAATATTGGTCGCAGTACAGCATAGTTCTCATCTCTGTGTTAATCTACGAAGCTCTGACAGTGTTAGTAAGTGTGTTTTCAACATCAGGGACAGTCTGTACTGTACTGTGGGCACACCACGTATACAGATGGCTTCTCAAGGGAGGTCAAGCACCCTCTCTTATCTTGTGTCTCTCACAAATAACCTTGGTCATTGCTTCCTCTATCGTGACCGCCTCGTGATTAAGGGTATCGTCTGTGATTTAAATGTTTTTTTCAAAAGGTTGTCCTTGCTAAAAAATTCTAAACACCAAATTCACTCACTTGATGTTGATGACAGGCTAACCTAAGGCTTGATTCTTTGGATACTTGCTGGTGCAGTTGAACCTTTATTTATATCACAGATGAGCAATGCAGATAATCAGTACATTACATTAGATGTCATTTGTTAGACGCTTTTATCCAAAGCGACTGTGGACAATCCCCACAGGAGCAATTTGGGGTGAAGTGTCTTGCCCAGGGACACAACGACATGCTGACTGCAGTGGGACTCAAACTTGCTACCCCCTGATTCGAAGTCCACCACTCTATCCATTGAGCCACAGCCGCCCAAGGCAAATAGTTACATTTGTAGCTTAAATTGTGGTTTAGAATTAAAATAATGGGCCTGCTTGAGTTTGACAAAATGTAGGTTATTGTAATGAAGGTGTGGGACATGCCAAATTATTTTTGGACATCCTTGATTTAAAGACATTTTAAAAATGAGATTCAAAAATGTGTTGCCAAATCCAATCATGCCAGCTCTCAAGTTTCAAGCTCTTAAACGCACCATCAAGGAAAGTTAAAGTAACCTTGGCAAAAACATAGAGACAACTAAATGTTAAGTGTGATTGATTACTGTTTCAATGAAGTTCCAAGCTGCTGCTAAATGACTTTTCCATGGTGGTGAAATAAATGGAAACCAGTGGCTTCCTGTAAAGTGGGATATCCATACACTTATAGTTTCCTTTCGAGAATAGTTCAAGTAAAGCAAATAATTAACTAATTGTGGCTAACAGGCTAACACATGGACAACCACTGGTCCTCTAAATGTCCCGTGTTCCGGCTCCATGGCCTAATGGTGATCTCACCATCATGCCCACGATGAATGCTGGATCATTCAATTATAGAGTAACACAATGAATCATTCTCCTCTTCTCTGACAATCTCCTCCACACACCACTCATCTGACACCGCCAAACCACAGAAGATGGCCCTGTTATCTCCATAATGTGGATAAACACTGACAGTTGTCTGGACGGAAGGCCATTTCGATGGCAGCAGATCAAATGAAAGCTCATTATGGGAAAAGTGACACATTAGTGTCTGCAGCGAGGCTTACAGTCAGGGCATACAGAGATGGCAGTCCTGCTGAGAGATGCCTGGGCCCCTGCAAATTCCTCGCCACAGCCTGGATGGAATGAAATTAGTGAAGTGGAGCTCCAGTCCTGTGACTTCACTCAGCTGACAGAAAGAGACACTCTCTGCTAACATTTGTCCGTGTGTGTGTGTGAAAGAGGGGCATTATTTATATCTCGTCCTCTCACTCCGTGTCTATCTCCCTCAAACACTCACATAGATGTCCTGTTCCACAGTAAATGTGTCAGTCATGGGTCTCATGGCTGGAGAAGCCTGTCAGATACTCCCCTCCCCCTTCCTCAGTCCCCATGCTCTTTTTCCTCTCTCCTCTCCATTTTTGGACATTTTCAAAAGGATGTTGAAGCAGAGCGGGGGGTTCATAACAAAAAGAAAATGGTTGCTCTTATAGCAAAGCTATGTTTCTTGGGATTCTATGGATTTGGTGGCAATCCACAAAGAGTTAAAAGCGAACATGTCAGCACTCAAGATCTTACTTGAGGGATTGGATACTCAGAAACTGTGCAGCAAATACCGAAGTCATTTTCACGCTGTATTTTTTTGAAGCAAGTAATGGTGGCTATATAAATCAAGCAAGGCCATTGTAAATTTAAAACAACAGTTAGAATTAAGCTGTGATGAGAATCATTTAAGAAAAACAGTCGACCTATTTTACTGTATATCTAAAGGCCGGCTTTATTACAGGGGTCGAGCCAAGTGGCCGTGTGGTTGGGCCTCATTTCACATTTTCATGGTTCAGGTATTTCCCTGTCTGTGGTCTCCTTCACATCTGGGAGACTACCCAAAGAAAATGGACAAATGCATTATGGAGAACACAGACCTTTGGGAGGCGACCTGGAGTTAATTTAACACTGTATATTTGACAACCGCTTGCGTATTTGAAAAACAATCCGTCTTGAGCCGTTGTGTCAACAAGCTGAAACCGAACAGCGGGGTGCAACGTTTCTCGAGAACTATTTGTGGTTTATTTAACTGGGAGAGTCTTTCTTCTTCCCTGTTAAAGCTTCAATCCAAAACAGCACTATGGCAATCCCTGTCAAAACTCCCGTCCCCATAACTGATTGACTTAGCTGAAGGCCAGATATGTCAGCAGAGTGTTCGGCATGCCAGGAGGCCCGTGTATGTGCAAAGTGGTGATAAAAAGTAATGAGGACAGCCCCATACGGTTGCAAAAGGCATTCAAGCTATGCGGAATACCCTCACGTCTTTCCCCTTTTTACTGAATGCATTTACAAATGCTGAAAAAACTAACTTTCCTTTAAGAAAAAACGAGAGCTATGAGCTGTGTACAAAGTAAATATCTGCTGAACCAAGGTCAGTATTTCTTCCTCCTACGTTTTGGAGTATTAGTTTCCAGTAGAAAACCTCAACTCCACATCAGCGAACCGTGAACAATGCTCCCACTCCAGTGACACAAGGGCTTTAATTGGGCAAGACTTTGTTTTCGTCCATTAACACACGGATATGAAAGGATGACTGGTTGAACTAGTGTTCTTTCAGTCAGCCAAGGCCTCTGTTATTGCACAAGAGCTGGGCCTCTGCCATGTTGCACAACTCGGGGAATAGGTGAACCCAGAGGAACAGGGTTAACCTGGCTGCAGTCAGTGCAGTCCCCTCACTGTTACGCCAGAAGATTTTCAGATTAGTCTCTCTTATTTACCATCGGATTTAAGATGGTTAAGGTCATCAGTGATGACAAATTCAGCTCAGAGAACTATGACAATGTTACATGCTCAGATAGACCTGACCCCCTGTGGGTGGGAGAGTGTTTAGTTGCGAGACACACCGACCCGCCTATGCTGATTCCAGCATGTGTTTCCTGTATGGGAATGCTTAGTGCAGTGTGCTTACAGTGTGTGTGTGTGTGTGTGTGTGTGTGTGTGTGTGTGTGTGTGTGTGTGTGTGTGTGTGTGTGTGTGTGTGTGTGTGTGTGTGTGTGTGTGTGTGTGTGTGTGTGTGTGTGTGTGTGTGTGTGTGTGTGTGTGTGTGTGTGTGTGTGTGTGTGTGTGTGTGTGTGTGTGTGTGTGTGTGTGTGCATGCGTGTGCGTGCGGGTGCGTGCGTGTGTGTGTGTGTGTGTAAGAGCGAGACAGAAAGGAAGGGAGAGACGGAAAGAGGGAGAGAGCGAAGGCATATCCAAGGGGGATCAAACCTAAACCACAGGATATTTCTGACCTTGAGGGCGAACGTAAGAGCAGGGAGGGGGAAGGAAAGAGAGGAGAAAAGGAAAAAAGAGAGGAAAGCTGAAAGGAAGGAACAAAGAGTTGGAGGGAGAGAAAGAGGAGCGGAGTCTTTGGAGGGCAGCTGGAAAGCCTCCAGAATCCTCTGCTCAAACCAACCATAAAATTCCAACTGAAGCCACAAAACCAGTGCGAGGACTAACGAGGCTGCCTATTGCCCACAATGGGTGTGTGTGTGTCTACGTTTGAGTGTGTCTGTGGTGTGCACACATTTCTTTTTTGTGTATGTGTGTGCCATATGTGATTAAAGGGTCCGAGCAGAGGAGGCCAGGAGGCAGACGAGTGATGCAATCCACGGAAGCATAGAAGAGGACACGAGGGCGGCAGGAAGGAAGGGAGGGAAGGGAGGAAGGAGGGATTGTTGCTTCTGGGGATCGAGCTCTCCAGGAATGTGCTGACGGTCATGTCCCACACAGTCTGAGAGAGTGTTGCATTCTGGGGAGCCATGAGGAGGTGAGAACACCTGTTTTAGTGTGCTACAGATTGCAAATGGGTGATAGAATCACACATTGCATAGAGATAGACTTTGTGAGTCATTATTGTTCATTTTGAAAGGCACAACAATTGCTTTTCCCTGTGCAAAATGGTCTGGAGGCCCGAATCCACCCTCACGAAGCAGTGGAGAGCTATTTTGGTGCGAGCTACACAATGTCCACAATCACCCACACAGGCTCGGTGGGTAAGGTGATTGGTAAGCCTGGACAAATAGTCTATTTATGAGCATCACAAGAGTGGGAGGTTGTCCTTGAGCTGGTTTGTCTGCTGTCTGAAGTGCTAAGTGCCGTATACAGTTACAATAGATAGAACATGCACAAGGACGAGTGAAGGTGGAGAGGGGGTGAGGAAGGGAGGGGAGGGGACGGGGGGGTGAGGTGAATAGAGCACTGGGAATAGAGATGGTGAGTCAGAGGCCATTTGGAAAGTAATTTCATCTCTGAATGCCGTATATCTTTTCATCAATGGAAGGAAAGTATTTTCCGAAAGCAGAAGAAAAAGATCTCTGTTCGGTGAAATAGAGCCTATTTGAGGGGGAGAGGATAGATACCATTCTCAGGTTATTTCTGTGCTCTATTTATTTTGCGTAGGTGAAGTTGTTTGTTGGGATACACTGCAGTGAAGGGAAGTTTGTAGAAAGAATAAGAGTCTACACAGTTATGCTTTGTGATGCATGATAGCATGCTAACCTGTTAACTCAAGACAGTGCTAACATGCTGATGTTTGGCAAGTATAATGTTTACCATTGTCAATATCTTGTATAGCATATTAACATTTACGAAGTTGTTTTTCAAAGAGTAGTTTTGGTAACACTTTCTATTTTTCATGCCCATTTATAGAATGCATTATAAAATACTTAAGCATTAAAATCCATGTACTTATAATGTGTTGTATTTACCATACAGTTGTAAAGCAATATTATCACTTGCATATCCATAACGACATGATTACAAGGCACTTTAAGTGGTCATTGTCTTCAATGCAAGGGTGAAAAGTGTAATTGTTATTTCAGCATGATGGTGGCCCTAGAAGAAAACTAAGCGTCTCCGAGTTCATTGGCGAGACATCATAGATATCTTTACCAAATGTTAAGCCAATCGAAAAGGTCAGCTGACAGGCAATGCCCAACCCAGTCTCACGGCATTTCTTGTTCACCAACACGATTTTTAATCTATTGATTCGTGTTCACCAACACGATTTGCCCCTTTTTTCGTGTTGCACAGCACGATTTTAAAAGCAATGTATTTCTACTGCCTGCAGCACGTCTTTTTCTCCGGTCGGGTCGTGGGAGACCGGAAGCTGTGTGGTTCATAAAAACATGTTCTTACTCAATATCAAGCCACAATTATTGCTTTTATTTTAAATCGTATAATTTTGGACTTCTGTTGCTGTCTGTGAGGAAAATAAATGGGGCTCAGAGCCTCAGGATACTGAAATCTGTATTTTTAAATATGTTTTCCTTCTAATTTGTTATTCTTTTCAAAATAACACACTGTTATTTACTCACCAATAATACACAATTATCCTTGCTTTTATTTATTGGTTTAATTCCATAATCTCTGGCTTTTTTGGCGTCCGTCAGGAACTGAATTTCAAAATAAAAATAACCGGAAACAGACGTAGGCCTATAAGGGACATTTCGAGCATCATTGCGATTGTCAACATTTCTGAGTTTAGGATGGCCGAAGACACTACACTACCCATAATCCCCAGCTATCGTTTAGGACTACAGTCCCCGTAAGGTTACGCAGAGCGTCAAACAGCTGTGTGAAATGGAACGAAACCACGCCAGTCTATCCAAAATTGGAATCGAACGCCCCCCCAGAACTACACATGCTGGCTATTGTGTTTCGCAAAATGTTCTATGGGACGTCTCTGCTGAACGTTTTCGTTTTTCCCACAATTAGAAGTTGCCAGTATTAAACACATTGGTGTTATCAAATGTAAAACATATAATTAATAAATGGGTGAAAATCGCTTGTGTCCATAATGCGCAGCATTAATATATAGCATTAATATATACCCACATGACAGCTCATTGATACTTTGTAATTCTACTCCACTACAATTCAGAGGTTAACCTGGTATTTTTACTCCACTGCATTTATTTGAGTTACTTTGCAGATTCTGATTAATTATGTGAAATATAAACAACCCTTAAATCAGACTTTAGTTACACCTGAGTACAATTCAGGTAAGGTGATTGTCAAGTGCCAACAATCAGGACGAGATATTTGATAGTTGGTGCTTGAGAAGACTAAACATGTATCTGCAATTGACATGAATGGAAACAAGTAATAAAGTATATTCATTACTCGTTATTCTCTACTAATAGTTAATTAAAGACTGTATATTATGGCTATTTTGCACATCCCTTTCAAGATTTTCAAAGGTTTATTGACATATCATACACAACTACGGTGTAGTTATGCAATGAATGAAAAACTTGGGTCACAGCCGGTTCCTCAACAGTGCATTACAAGACATCTATCAATATGTGTGTACCTCCACTATTAAACTGTCATATTCTGCACATTTCTTATTCTATCTACATACATAAGAGTATAATTCATATGTATAATATCAGTTCAAATAAGTGCTTCAACATAGTTAACATTGCAGGAAAGCAATATATTAGACGTTAAGTACTTTGTTTGTTTGTACCTTAATCTGTTATTTAATGTTTAAATAAAGGTTAATTCGTTTTTCTGTTTTGCACCTCCTCCTATTAATATCTTTGTACATCCTGCACTAAACTGTTTTATTGTAGAGATATTTCTATATTTATACTTTCCCCCTATGAAAGTATGTACTCTTAATATTTTTTTAATCAAATATAACACATAAAAACAATAATTCAATAACGTGCTTTAACCACTAGGAGGTGTACACAAGGTACACACAGCCATAATAACTTTGTATTATTAGTGTGTATGTACAACATCTGAAGATGTATAGTTTCATGCATGCTTTCAGATAATTTTACAGCATATTGCTATACTATTTCAGACTCAGTATTTACATTCTTACATTCAAAGAAAATCAGTAATATCTTTAAAAACTACAGTCCTTTTATATCAGCTGTGCACCGTTATGGTGTAAATATAACCTATCTATGAATTAGATCAAATGTAAAAGTCAGCCGAATTAGTGTTGATACTGCAAGGAGACGTATTGTGTGAAGAGAAATCGAAGATGTTGTTTAATTGTTGATATATGTATGATCCACGTCAAGTATTCAGTTTCGGCGGCATTTCTTCCAGTTTTTCCAAAGGTCTTCTCATCAGGGCTCTCTAAATAAAGAACTACGGCAGATCTGTAATATGTAATGCAGCCGAACCGTGTATTACAATGCCGTTATGTGAGTACTTTCAAAGAGAAAAGCAAGAGCACTCGGAATTAAGTATTATTTTATTCTTTTAAAATGTTTTCCGGATTTCATATAATATAAACACCAAATCCCAGCATGCATTTCGGCTAACACATCCAATCAGCGAGCTTAAAACCATAGCTGAGGATCTTGGGTAATCGCTCGAAATGCCTACGTCTGTTTCCGGATATATTTATTTTGAAATTCAGTTCCTGACGGACGCCAAAAAAGCCCGATATTATGGAATTAAACCAATAAATAAAAGCAAGGATAATTGTGTGTTATTGGTGAGTAAATAACAGTGTGTTATTTTGAAAAGAATAACAAATTAGAAGGAAAAACAGATTTAAAAAATACAGATTTCAGTATCCTGAGGCTCTGAGCCCCATTTATTTTCCTCACAGACGGCAACAAAAGTCCGGAATTGTACGATTTAAAATAAAAGCAATAACTGTGGCTTGATATTGAGTAAGAACATGTTTTTATGAACCACACAGCTTCCAGTCTTCCACGACCCGACCGGAGAAAAAGACGTGCTGCAGCCTGCAGGCACGAAACACATTACCAGTAGAAATACATTCCTTTTAAAATCGTGCTGTGCAACACGAAAAAAATGGGTCAAATCGTGTTGGTGAACACGAATCAATAGATTAAAAGTCGTGTTGGTGAACACGAGCTATGCTGCTAGCGTGATGGCTAAATCATTTTGTTCCCTCATAAGCCACAAAGACACACCACAGGCAATAATCTTCACATAATGGCACCAAGAGTCTTCTGCAATTTTGGTGAATCATTGGTGTCTTATGTCCTGATGTTACATAATGAGGTTTTAGGGGTTCTATCGACATTCTGGACTGACTGAGTGGTAAGGCATCTAGCCAGTGAAAAAGGGAAAAGAGAGGGGGGAAAGGGGGAAGAAGTTAAGTTAAAGTGTTAGGAGAGACTACCAGGGACGGGTTTGGACTGCTGTGTGTATCCTGGCAAAGCAGTCTTGGGCTTGACAGGACTGAACAAACATGTACAATATTTGACTCCTGCCCGATGTCTACCTTACAAAAACATGGTTGCTAATTCATGTCCATTATTAATCTGCATAAAACTACTAATTGTAATTTAAGTGTCAAATAAGGAACTCACCATTTATGAAAAAACTAAACAAATTGATGCCCACTTTAAGTTTAAGATCATGAAAAAAAGATAATTCATGTAAGATGTTTTCTGTAAGTTCACTGACTGGAGGGGAAGAGAAAAATGAGTTGGACCAATTAGTGATTGGTCTGGCATCAGCTGTGTGGTTCTTTGGGCAAGCACAAAGAGAATGCTGCGGTTACTCTTGGACCACTACTGTCTCCACTTCCATGTACAGTTATGTTCTAGTGTTTACCATTACTGGTTCAGTTCTACATGGATTGTGAGTCAGCCCAGTTAAAGAGCTGTACAGAGGTCCTGCTTAAAACTACTGGCCTACCCTCATCCAAATGTAAGTGTTTGCACGATTCCAAGACACAAACCGAGCCCGGCCCCGGACACAACCATGGCCACAAAACTCCCCTGTTTTCCTTTCAGTTTGTGTGTAGTCATGGACTCTGACCTGAGTTTCAACAGTCACATTAAAACAGTTACTAAATCAGCCTACTATCACATAAAGAATATATCTAGGATTAAAAGACTAATGTCACAGCAGGATTTGGAAAAACTTGTCCATGCCTTTATCTTCAGTAGACTCGACTACTGCAATGGTGTCTTCACAGGTCTCACTAAAACATCTATTAGAAAGCTGCAGCTGATTCAGAACGCCGCTGCTCGAGTCCTCACTGACACTAAGAAAGTGGATCACATCACTCCAGTTCTGAAGTCTTTACACTGGCTTCCTGTGTGTCAAAGAATAGATTTCAAAATACTGCTGCTGGTTTATAAAGCACTGAATGGTTTAGGCCCAAAATACATTACTGACCTCCTGCTAAATTATGAACCATCCAGATCTCTCAGGTCTTCAGGGACTGGTCAGCTTTCTGTCCCCAGAGTCAGAACTAAACATGGTAAAGCAGCGTTCAGTTATTATGCTCCAAATATCTGGAACAAACTCCCAGAAACCTGCAGGTCCGCTGCAACTCTGACTACTTTTAAATCCAGGCTGAAGACTTTTCTTTTTGTCGCTGCTTTTAATTGAACTATTCATATCTTAAACTGCACTGTAACTTTTATCCATGTACTTTTTCTTTTAATGTTTAATTGAACTATTCATATTTTAGACTGCACTGTAACTTTTATCCGTGTATTTTTCGTTTTAATGTTTATTTTATTAGCTTTTCTTTTTTAATGCTTAATGTCTTTCATTTTTTGTAAAGCACTTTGAATTGCCTTGCGTTGAAAAGTGCTATATAAATAAACTTGCCTTGCTCTGTAGCCTCAAATTAAAAATCAGCTTTGGCTTTGAGTTTGTCTTTTTCTCTCACACAGTGCACATCTTGTCATGTTGTTTGTGCGCTGTGGAACGTCAGCTAAGATATGTTCGGTTGTGTGGAGGAGTCTACCCATAGCAAAGCAAACACGACCCAACGTCAGAATGTTTTTGTCACCTTTCAGCGAGCGTTTGCACATTGTGTTCTTCTGACAAGGTGGTGATGTACCCGTGGGAATTTTATTTTGTTACTGGACAGGCTGGCAACACAGCTGGCTATTAAGGCTGGCATGAACTGGCAACATCTGAACCCTTGGCAGTAGCTTTCTTGAAATCCACATTCTCTCTCCCCAGCTGAACTGTGCACTTTTGAAAATCACAAAATGCCCCGCAGTCATTTGAAAAGTCAAACCAGTATCACTGCGGAAAGTAGATCAAAATGGCATGTTCTGAAATGACTATTTGACCTTTTGTTATTTCAGTGCAGTAAATAACCTCAAGTCTGGTTCTGTGCCATCTCTTTGTTCTGACAAAGCATCCTGTGACAACATCACAAACCACAACTTGGGTTTAATATTACCACGAACATTACTCAGAATCTGACCTTGCTGAACTTTTTTTTATACATGTCAAATAACAGTATGTGGCATAAGAAAAATGAAAATGGGACACAGCTAGTCACAACCTCAACGGCTATATAATCTTAATATGAAGCCTGGAGTCCTTCTTTCAGACAAGAAAAGTCGAATAAAAAAGAAAGAGTTTGCACTTCTGGGCCTCAAGTGAAGTCTCAGTCATGTCAAAAGTTATACTAAAGTCAATAAACTGAAAATTCATTTGTATGACTCATCTCATTAACTTGCACATGGTAATTCAATAATATTTCATTAAACTCTAAGCTTCTTTTCATGTGATAATTTACGCCATTAATATCTATGCAAATGCTTATGATTCCCATGAGCAGTTACAGATCATTACATCTAGAGATTGTGTGCACTTTTTATATAAAGATAAACCAGGAAGGAGCAGTTCTATGAGAAATGTCACCTTAAAAATGTGTGTTGTGAGTGGCAGAAGAGTGATGTAAAATAATAAAAGCCAGGCGAACACTGCGTTCCAGGTCAGAGCTTGAAGTCTGCACAGCTTCGGTCCAGAGAGCAGCATGAGTCACCGGAACTGAGCAGATTGCTAGCTTGCAGAATTCATTAAGACAAATGTAAGGTATATGGATTTCCTCTGGAAGAAAGGAAAAAACCTTGGCAGCTGCAGAACAGCACCCTAGTGAATCCTCAAGTAGCTTTCCATATAGGCCTACCTTTGGAATGACAGCATGCTTTGTGCAATTCTCTATATGATGTATGGTGGTCTGGATATCAAATAATAGGTTTAAACCCTTCAATGTGTTGGCCAATGTGGTATTGTTTTTGGAACCATTCGCATACAGCCAAAACAGACTATCACAGCTCTTTAATGGCAATAGGCAAATACATTTTTAGCAGCTAATTTAATACTTAACAAGAGGGTCTGCCCGGTGACAATATCGGCTAGAATGAGAATAGCCAGTGTGGAAACTGATAATGTTGAACAACATGAAAATGTTGCTGTTAAAGATGCAGGCTCAAGTGTTTTTAAATTCAACACTAGTTGATAGTCTATCCAGTCATTTTCATCTGTGCAATGGCGCCCCAGTGTGGGAACAAGGCAGTAATGCAATAAAAACTGCTCATTTTTTGGTGTCACAGTTACGGTAATGTCATTACTCTAGTAAATCACTCTTTAAAATAACATTAATGCTACAGTTGCTATATATTGGTACCCCGTTCAACGTTTTCACAAGATAGGGGCTAACATTTAGCTTGGACAAAAACGTGAAGCAGGGTTTTGCCTCAAATAAAATGCTATTTACAGCAGCAACAGTAGCAAATGAAGTGCAACAGATTATTGCTCAACGCCTGTTCAAAATATAGTGGAACGGAAAAAGTTGGATTATAATAAAGGAAAAGCAAATACATTATGAATTATTATCTAACGTTAGATGAACTAGCTTAACAGTAGAGCCTCAAAATGAAACGTTTGAACAAATGTCAGAGGTGCTACGTTTCAGGCGATAACATTGTGGACTTTTTGTCAACAAACCTGAACAAATGATCCAGGGACAGCAGTTGTGTCTGGGAACTCAAACTTTAAACACGACCATAAATGAATCACTGATCCCGAGTCAGCCAAATCGACACCGGATGTCAGTAAGTAAAAGGAAAAGTTCCGTTTTCAGGAGCGATTTTCTACAGGAAATACCTTCCGCCGTAGAGAGCATTTGTGAAGGGCTGCCATTTTAGCGACCTTACGGTAAGAAAACTTGCTTCGTGTTGTTGTGTGGTTAGCTGGCTGCCACACGTTCACACAAGCCCTGTGTTCAGTGTTCTCTGTGTTGAACTAGTGTTATTGCAAAACCGCTTCAATTTGTTTCGGGATGACATTTAACGTTAGCTAACCTAGCTATGCTACTGTTAGCATGAACTGAACCTAACCCACTGAACATTATCGTGAACAAATAAAGAATATATACCAACTCTCGCTCGTGTGTTTTTTAAATGGCAGTAAGAATTTAGATATTAAGGGTTGAAGGTGTATCTTTCTTTACATTCGCCATATGTTAGCAAGGTTCGTCATTTCAATTTGCGTAATATTAGCTTCCTTTTTGCATTTGATAAACAATGTATTTACAGCTAATTATAATTATCTAACTTGAACGCAACGTTCACTGTTCTGAAGGTAGCCTCAGTAAATATGTTAAACAAAAAATGCAAACGGACATGGTCCCATCGCTGAAAACATGTACATGTGTGTGTACACAAATGAATTGAAACACATTCTGTTTAGCATTATAAGTCACCATTCCCCCTTTTCTGTTTGTTTTTTCAGAAGCACAATAAAAAGATGGTCCTCAAAGTGGTCCAGCTCACATCTAAGTCCCACCATGAGAACATCCTGTCCTCTCTGCATCAGCTGAGGCTGCAGGGACAGCTGAGTGACGTCACCGTGCAGGTAGACTACCAGGGAGAAGTGCAGGAGTTCCAGGCCCATCAGGTGATGCTGGCAGCATCCAGCGGCTACTTCAGGGACATCCTCCTCTCTCAGGATGCTACCAGAGACAAAGTATTACTCTCCAATATGCACTCCAATGATTTCTCAAAGTTTTTGGAATTTGTGTACACTGGTAAAGTTGAAGTTGTCAGAGATAAGATTGGTGATGTTCAAGCAACAGCACAGTTTTTGGACTGTGAAGATTTGTCAGAGATATGTGGTGAGGCCATGAGTGCTGGAATCCTACAAAAACCTACAAAGAAAACTGAATCTGAGGATGTTGGTAAAGGTGATTTACATGACGCTAAGAATAAAAAAGGGACCAAGGGGAAGAAGCAGCTTAAACGTGTACTTCTCAAGCGGCGGCTCTCTCCTCAGAGCTCTGACAAAGTAGTACTTTCAAAAAGATTAAAGGCAAAGAATGCAGTGAAGAGTGATCAGAGACACATAAAAAAACTAAAACTGAGGCTGACTGGTCGTAAAATCCTTCCGAGGCATTTAAATACCAAAAAAGTGGCTAGCATCAACAATGAAAACCAAGTTACAGATGAAGACACAGTGGAGAATGAAGACAGGACTGAAGCTGAGGCTCAGGCAGAGGATGGGGACAAATCATCTTTGGGAATGCCAGCTTCTGATGTAGATGATTGGGAATGTGAGGGATATGTACAGAGTAGTGATCGTGAGGAGTCCTTGTTATCTCTGGGAGAAGAGGAGGATGATGAAGAGGATGAGGAAGGACAATCCAAGGAGACATCCAAAAGAACTTCCAAGGCCCAGTTCCAGTGTAACAAGTGCCAGCGGACGTTCCATTATGAGAGAAGCTACTTAAAGCACATCAGGTAGGAAAAATTAGCTAGGTATAGTAAATTGATTTATTCCATAGATACCCCAAAGCTTCTGAAAATAATCTTCTATATCGAATTTGGCCAGGCTTCCAGTATGAATTCCAGAGCACACAGCTGTTTGCAAGCTAACAAGCTAATGTACACATTTGTGTGTGTTTCTTGTTGGTATTCTAGCATTATTTGATTGTTTTAGTATGCCTTAAATAGCCTGGTCATATTGCAAAAAAATGTAAATGTACAAAAAATGGGATATAGCTAAGAAATAAGATACAAAATACTGAAATGTGTCCTTACACAAATTACGAAAATGGTAGATAATATTGCATGAAGGAAGTTATTATAACAATTATGTTGTTTGCCAGCTCCCCTGTTGGAGACAGCGCTGTGCAATCACAACCCTACAATCATTATTTTTTTTCACTTGTAGTACTTAAAAGATTTAGGTCAATCGAGAATGATGCAAAAGCACTTTCAATAGTAACGCTTATTTGAAGCTAATGCACTTTCAGGTTTCTTGCTTTATTGCACTTCTTTTACATTGCGTTGGATAAAAGCATCAGCTAAATGAAATGTTACGTAATGTAATGAATTGATCTTATACGGCAAATTGTCCTCAAAAGTTTAAAGCTGTCAGATGATCATCAATGCCATTTGATGATATATTTCGGTTATTGCTCTCCAGTACGTATCATGGAGTAAAAGCAGATGTCATCTATCGCTGTGAGACCTGCCAGCAAACCTTTGCTAACCGTAGCAATCTGAAGATCCACGAAAAGCACGTCCACAGTAGCGAGAGGCTGTTCACCTGCGACTCCTGCGGGAAGACCTTCAAAAGGAAGAAAGATGTTGTCCGCCATACAAGACAGGTGATGATTTATAGTAACTACATACAAGAACGAGAGTCCAATATAACGTCCCCTGATTTGATCATATGTGTCTTTCATTCCCTCTGCTTTTCAGGTACATGAACGTAACACTATGAGACATGTCTGCACTGACTGTGGGAAGGCTCTCAGCTCCAAAACTGCCCTGTTGTTGCATGAGAGGACACACACAGGGGCCAAGCCTTTTGAGTGCAGCGACTGCGGGGCCAGATTTACCCAGAACTCTGCACTCAAGATGCACCGCAGGTACGGAGCTCCTTAAAGATGCTAAAAGGCGCCATATTGTTACTAAAAGTTGAGCTAAATGTTCTTGTTTTCTTACATGTAGGACTCACACAGGAGAAAAGCCATTTGCATGTGATGAGTGTGAGTCCAGGTTCACTCAGAAACACATGTTGGCCTATCATAAGCGATCACACACGGGTAAGAAACTATTGAGACCGTCATCTTTAACCCTGCCTCTGTCTTCTAAAGTGAGCCTGCAACCATAAAGACAAGGCTATCTTCACGTATCAGATCATAACTGAATAGATTGTTCTTTTCCTCTTGTTAGGAGAGAAGCCCTTCATGTGTGAGGCCTGCGGGAAGAGCTTTGCATCTAAAGAATACCTGAGGCACCACTCAAACATCCACACTGGGTCCAAGCCATACAAGTGCGAGCAGTGTGGCCGAGGCTTCGCTCAGAGGAATTCCCTACACCAGCATCTGAAGATACATACAGGTAATTGGATATATCGCTGACCTCTGTTTTTCTTGTTAATTCGTAGGCATAATACTGAAACCAGTTTGACTGTTGTCTACTGATTACAAACTTTATATATTCTCTGGCATCTCTGTTTATTCCTAGGTGAGCGTCCCTACAGCTGTAAAGACTGTGACAAGCACTTCACCCAGCTCAATGCCCTCCAGAGGCACCAGCGTATCCACACAGGAGAGAAGCCATACATGTGTGGTCTCTGTCGGCGCACCTTTACAGACAAGTCCACCCTCCGTAGGCACACTATGGTGAGCACCGTTTATCTTACTGTAGCAACAATTATTCCATAGGGTAATTTTGAACTGTATAGTGGCGCAGGAATAAGTCCTAAAACCTGGAAATTAGTAACCACCATAACATGCTTTTGCCAAGATTTAGTTTTCTGCCATATTCTGAAATCCAATCAGAAAATCCTATTGCTTTTTGTCTAGGGAGCCCTTGTAAATCTTTCATGTCGGCCCAGTGTTGATCTAACTTGTACTGTGGCAGAATTAATTTACCCTTGATGAAAAGGGAGGATATTGGTAAAGAAATACTTAACCATTTGTATTTGAATCACTCACCCTGTGCTTCCTTGAAATGTAAAAGTGTCCACGCATGCCTCCACGGTAAACGATGTGAAAATAACATAAGCTTGTCAAACTTCCAGATTCATGACTCTTCCGCTCCGTGGAAAACCTACCTTGTGGTTCTGGAGGGAAATGTGGAGGATAAGAAACCAAAATCTCCGACTAAGGGAAAGACTGAAAAAGCAGGAGCAAAGGAGAAAAGGAGCACCGCTAAAAGAAATAATGTTGCTGCTGCTGCTTCTGAGAACACTCACACGGACTCCTTTGAGATGTCTTCTGAGCCTGTGACCCTCCCACCTGAGTGGACCGGCCATGGGGCCATCGCTCTGGTCAGCCACGGGGCCCTCGGCGGGATCACCGTCATCCACACAGAGATGCCCCCTGGGACCCAGATCCAGCCCATCGTAACCACTGACAGCACGGGGGCCAGCATCATTTCCATAGATGGATCAGGCATCCCTTTCTCCATACCATTGTCCATTGCTCACAGTCTGCCCATGTACTCTGAAGCCTCCATGTCTCTGTCTACATCCACTGTTGTTTCTGACGGCTCGTTCACGTCAGAGATCCAAACCATTCCTACGTCATCTGTCCTGGAAGCCGCGGTCTCACAGACCATTTTAGCTCCAGTTTTAGAAACGAAGGCCACGTCCCAGGCGGATATTTCTCAGCCTGATCTCCTGACCGTGGTAATCGGTAATGGTGTTTGCCCAAATGAACTAACAGCTGCTGTCAGTGTCCAAGGTGATGGAACGCAGAGGACAGCAGACTTAGACGATCCCTTAGCTCAAGATGCTGTGTAGGAAATGCTTTTTAATATATAGAATTTGATCTGGGTGGGATGAATTTAAAATCACCCTTTAAATGGTATTTCACGTTTGGAATTAGCTGTGTGAGTGTGTGTTCTGACCATGTGGTGTTTCATCATTACTGTCATCTCAAAGTCCTTTGTTTCATTAACAGACCAGGGTGTCTTCAGTGTTAGTCGCACTCTAAAATGTGAGGGTATTTATCAAGAAAAAATTACAATCATGTTTCAGGAATAAAATCTAAATATGACTAAGAAATTAGTTTAATCATAAAATAATATTGTACATATTTCATCAATTATAGAGTCAAACGTGGCATAAATCCTACTGCTGAGGATTTGTTATGGTGTGAATGTAAATGAATTGTGTGAATCCTTCACTTTTCTTTCTTTAGAACCATGTACACATTACCACAGCTGTGTTTCAAACAGCATGACATCCTTTATCCGGCGACACCCAATAATGAAAGTTGTTCTTTTTTTCTTAAAATAAAGAAAAATACCTCTGAAATTTGCAATTTTCCTTCAGGCTGTTTAATTGTAAGTGACTCCTATTCAAATGCATGGCAAGGAAATGTAATTAATTGTATTTTTTGTAGGGAAATGCACACTAACCATTATACAGAAATCAAATCACGGTTATGTAAGGACATGGCGCATAAGGTCAGAACTGAACTAACATAAAGATGAATAGTTCAGTTAAGGTATTTTGTACTGCTGAAAAAATGCAGTTACTGGGATAATCCTTGAACTGGCAAATAAAATGTTAAGCCTTACGACAAAAAGAATTGTTGAAAAACTATAAACGCTTCGAAGTGAATTACATTGCTGGTTAAAAAGTAAGGTCAAAGGCAGGAGAACACAGCTGGGATTATAATATCTTTATTATTGTCCATTCGTACTAGCATACAGATCATATCCAAGGTCCATTGCCACTCCGTGTGGAAGAAGCTGGATGCGGAGGGCGACTCGACCCTTTAGTAAAAACTTTGGTCTGGCTCACACTAGAGAATGTAACACGAGGCTAATCTATACACAATGACATGCTTTAGCAACTGGCCGTTTGGAAGGGGCACTGCAGTAGTAAACCCTCGAGGACAAGTTCACATCACAACACAGCGTGAGATGAGTAATGACGCACACAACCCCTAATATTACTGCCCCTGGAAATAAGGAGGAAAGGTTTCCACGTCAGTGCTATTCATTCAAAAATACATTCTTCCACAGGCAAACGAGAAACCACAGCTTACAGATTCAAACATTCAGAGTACATGAAGAAATCGAAAGTAATATTAAAAGAAGCAGAAGTAATTTCAGTATGCACGTGTGTTAGGGAAAGAATCAGTGATTAGATCAAAATGTTTAACAGTCTACCCTTGGTCTTCCTCGAGAAGAGTCGCTCCATGTGGTAATAAATTGGAAGACAAAATCACTTTCTATGTGGCTGGAATTCCTAACAACACATTGACCTACTCCAACAAATACAAAATAAATATAATAGTACATTCTTGATAACTGAACATTTAAATAATCGTTTTTAAATATAACAAACTACATTTAAAAAAAAAAGCTGCTTCTGACTAGGAGACAATAATTGTACAAAACATGCAGTGCTTTTGTCAATACTAACATCAGTTTCAATACAAAGTACCACTCACACACCACCCCCCCCCTCCCCCAGGACAGATTCCAGCAGAAAAAGGGTATGCAGCAATCCTCTAGACAGAGTTGAGGGCGGAGGATTTACAGTCTGACTAGATTCAGATACGCTCGTAAGGAAAGCAAGGATAGTACTCGGACGGTGAGCAGTGGAATATTCAAAGTCGTCTTCAGATTCTATACGCAGTGAGGTGAGTGAAAGTGTGTGTGTATTGTGTGTGTGTCTGTGTGTAAGCATGCATGCATGATGGATTTGTCCCTCTGTGCTGCATTTTTACACCCCAGATTCTTTCTTCATTTTAAATCCCCTTCATCGCCCTGGATGGTCTTTTTGATGCGCAGTAGGAGGGTTGTGTGCCACTGGTCCAGACGTGAGATGGAGTCAAAATCTTTTATCTGCATGGGGGGGGAGCACAGGAATAAGATTATTTCCCAAATGAGGATTACAATAGAAAATTCTGCTTACTTAGTTGACCCTCACTAAGGACATTTTCGGCTGTATTAAGGCATTTTGTCAGGGGTGTGAGTTTTTTTCTCCAAATGTTGTAAGTCCTATAATAACAAATAATCAGTGAAATTCAAAGAAGTACATTAATTTATATACAGTTTATATATTTTATGGTAGTTTTTTACTCTACTATTTTAGGATTTAGTGAGACACAAGGGTTCATTTGTAATGCTTTACTGGTTCAAATTCAAATTTCTCCCAACATCTGCCATGTAAGACTGCTTTATGTAATATATTTTCACTTTCTAAAATGAAGTTTTAAAACTTGTTTTCAGTTATATATGGACGCCCTCCACCAGTCTGTAGGACGTCCATATCAACAGACGGAGTGGATACCTGAGATAAAGCTTTCAACTTTCTTGAACACACAGGGGACCCAGGACAACTACAGCAGCTGAACAAAGGGATTTCCTGTGCTCTCCAAAAGTTTCAAAACTTTGTTAGGTTATACAAGACTTACTGCCTCTGTGAAAGCTTCACTGTTCTGTTCCTCATGAGCCTCAAGAAGTTTCTGTTAAGACAAAGAAATGTAGGTTACTCATAGAAACTGAAGAGACTAAGAAGGAAAAGTAAGCTAACAGAACCCTCAGGGTTTTTAGTATCGAGTTACCTTCAGCAGTTTGCATTCTCGAGAGTCTGAGAAAGCGGGGAACATCTCCTCGTATTTTTCAATAGCAATCTGTGGAGACAGTCTGTTAAACCAACTGACAGTCCAAAATCTGACACTGACCCGCAGCGGTATAAACTAACCTTAGCGTTGAGCTCATCGACGATGAAATGACAGAGGGAAGCTTTGAAGAAATACTCTTTGGCGCTGTATTTCAGCAGTGGGTTATCCATCGTGTTCGCTCCAACCTAAATACATCCAAAACTGTTTTAGAAATGTCAACATTACCAAATCAGTTTGGGCTGAGGAAGTATAACAAGTACAAGAAGGGCTCACCTGCTCGTAGATCTCAATAGCCCTCTGGTACTGCTCTATCTGGGCGCAGTAAGCCCCCACCTTCAGCAGACACTTGTTGGCAGAGCTATGGAAAAGTGCAAAAGGTACACAAAACATTTAATACAACACGAAATATGAGAGCTATACATCTGGAGTATGAATCAATTGATCCATTCATGTGACTAGTTTGCAGTTCAAAAGCATGGTACATTAGAATGGAAAATGGTGATGGTTAACAGTAGAAGATGACACAGGTAACAATAACTTTGATTATCCACTGTAAATGTCAAACAGCCATCGTTAACTTTATTATCAACAGATAAGTTTAGAAAGCACGGCAATCCTTTATAAGCTCAGTGGGATTTTTTGTAGCATTCAGTATTCTGATCTGAAATCCATACATAACCTGGTAAATGTTGCTTGTTTATCATCGCAGCAAACTAATGTCATTCTGCAGACAGGCCCTTTTTCAGTGCTACTGCTGTATTTCATCATGCCAGAGCAGAGTGAACACTGGTGTAAATAATAATGATATGCTTGTTAAGGTAATAAGAGACATTTGTGCCTTCCATGCAATGATTCAAAATGTGAAAATGCTCACAGAGAGAGAGATATAGAGATAGACATACAGTATAAGCTATCCAGCAGAAGGTTTGTTAAACTAATTTACTAAAATAATCTAAAGTGAAATTGTTATTGTTTTAAACATTCTAAGCCTAATGAGTTTTATCCTAATATCATGGTGTTGAAAGTAAGAGTGCTACTATTAGGGTAATGATCCGTTTAAGAGATTGCAGAGCTGGAAAAAGACATGCAGTATTTTACATTACCTGTTGGATTCTTCCCCTTTGTAGTAGTCTGCTGCTTGTTCATAATGTGCAATAGCCTTTAAATAAAATAAAAACATGTTACACAAATACTGTTGTGTGTTCCTCAAACAAATATGGTGGTCGAATCCCTACTGTATAACATCTCATTGTGTGATTCTTACCTTTTCAATATCCACCAGTTCAGACTCGTAGATCTCTGCGATATTGATGTGGTGTTTGGCTGCGATGGTGAATCTTCCCTGGAGGAGAAGAAGATAAGTCATTACTAACTGGATCTATCCAGAGTCAATGTGTTGCATTACATTCTCAGTGCAGAGAGGCGAGGTCAAGCAAGGTTTAAGCTTTTGAAATAAATCCTTGCTAAAGGGAATGCTAAGTAGGCAATTTGGTCCAGGTAGCAAGCTAAATGATGTGATGTTAGATCTACAGTAATACTGGGAATCCACGAAGAGTAGACGTCATCATTTAACATTTCTCAGCTATACAATAAGTACAATGACACAGCCAGTTTCTGGATCAGAACATAGATGGACACTTTCTATATGAATCTTACCCTATGACCTTACCATGTCTGTGTATATTTCGATGGCAGCATTTAAACACTTGATTGCCTCTTTTAGCAGCATGGGCAAGAGGAGGGAACAGTTAGACATCATGTTAGTTTTGTTCAAACCTAACATTGTGCACAGCACCTGTTATGCTGTGCTAGGATCAAATGAATATGAGGTGTAATACAAAACAAAACCACAACCTAGACCTACAGTATGGCTTAATCTATACTTGGAAGACGATTGATTGAGGCCAGAGAGTACAAAGAGCCCTATAACTCAACTAATTGGAAACTCCATAACAAGGGTAATAACTCACATATTATAATTCATTCAATGAATTATAATATGTGTAAAAAAGTTAAATCGGTCTCGTTATAAAATATAGGTTCATAGCTTGAAACTAAAGTAAATCATTAATTACTTTAACAGTGCAAATATTGATGTCTACAATTTCAGGCACTAAAATGTAAGTTGTGATTTTGGACCTAATGAGTTACCACATGTTCTCACCATTGGGGTCAGACTTCTTGAAAGCATTTCCTGCATCAATGAAGCTGGTGGCACAGTCGTGTTTGTTCTGCAGTTGCATGTGGAGACGTGCGGCTTTGCAAAATGCATTTCCAGCAGCTGAAGACAAAAGAAAAGAGGACAGAGACTTTCACATACACACATACTTTCTACTTTGCATTGAGCCCACACTTTAATTTATGTACATAATTCTACTGTTCTTTCTTTTTTCACTTGTGGCACCTTTACAAGTGCTGTGCTTGCAGTTATAGTGCCAAAAGATCAGCACATAATCCTACAGCTTCTGAACTTTTTTTTAATTGATATGGTGGATTTTTCTTTAGTAAAAAAACAGCTCATCGCACCGCTCCAGTTCTTGGCCATCTTGAACATGTTTGCTGCTCTGCAGTACATCTCGCATGCTTCTTCCACCTTCTGAGGTCCTCTAGACAAGAAAGTAAAACAAAAGAAAACAGATGTACACAGTTTAATATAGTTCACAAATGCATGGCAATGGCATACTCTGGCTAAAACAAATACCCAGTTTGACTTTCATATTAAAGTTATATCGAATAAACTTTCTTAATGGCACCATAGGGTGATGAACTGTAGAACGTGGTGCATTGCTCAGGGTGTTGCCATGCTAAGACTGGTGTACTGACTTATGTAAATCCTCCACACAAACATTATAGATTTCCCTCCCACCATGACAGAAAGTGGACCCCTGGGAGTTCCCTGGAGTTGTAATAATACGCTGGCCATTCAATCATGGCAGAGGATAACGTCACCCCACAGACTTAACAGCATAAAGCCTGCAAAAAGTTATCACACAAGAGAACTGCCGACAAGTAACATCTGGGGGTTACCTTTGACCAAGCTTTGAACAAAAACCCTGAGTCACAAGAGAACATTAACTGCTGGCTTTGTTAATTTGAGGTCTATGTAAACAAAGCCTTCTTGTCTCTATGACATTGTAAAATATATAATGCAATTATTAGATTTATATGAAACCATATAAATCATCTCCCCAAGGTCATTGATGAATAATAGGTTTCTGACAGGAGTGTCTGTTACTCTGTAATGACAACAGATAGGGAAGCGAGAATCACATCACCTTTTTAATGAACGATTGAAGGTCAAATTAATAACAAGGGAAAGTACTTGAATTGCTACATTTGTGTTTAAGGTTTGCATCACCATAAGACCTTGGGTCTATGTGTGTTGGGTATAAATAGGACATTTTCAAAGCAGTGATCAAGGCATATGTCATTACAGTATAAACACAGGTGTCATCGATACAAAAATAATGAGGGTCCCGTTCTATTTAGTGTATCACAGTCATGCCAGTGAGCAGCATACACAACCCCAGGGCACCGGCACAACTACATGGAACATGGCCAAATCTAATGCTATTACTTACACCTTACACCTGTGTTTACCCTGCAACGTGCGTAAAAATGGCTGCTATGCAAAGGGATTTTTCTGGTGTCATTGAGTGCACTGAGTAAGTAACTATTCAAATCGAACCGTATAAATACTGTTGTATTACAAGCTATAGATCTTCGGCCATTACCTCAGGTATTACGACGTTAGGCTTTCAAGGCGCGTATGTTAAGCTTTTCCACAGAAGTGGTGTAGCTCTATATCAAAATCAATTCCAGTATACAATTACATGTAATCATAAAGAAATCAACTGCTAAGACAATTTAACAATATTGACATGTACCTTGTACACTACAGAGACTGTGTGAAGGTAGAAAATACAGTCAAAGCAGATATCCTAGTCCTAGCCAAAACAGCCTGCTGCGTAGCTTCCAAGCTAACGCTAGGTTCAGCAGAGATGCCTTGTTTACAATGATACTGACAGCTAACCTAGCTCACTGACATACAGGAACCGATTCACTGAATGTCAGGTGTCGTCACACTGGTTTAATATCTAACTAAACCTTTACAATGTATTGCTAATATTAATATCCAGCACCAGCTAAATGTATGTCTACATTAAGGTCGGCTGCGTGCCAACTGTTTGTTCTTTGGTGCAGTGCTGCTTACCCTCCAAACATCCCTCCCAAAAAAGAGCCAGAGGTCTTGCATTTCTTGTCAGCGTCGGCCATTAGCTGAATCGCTTCCTTCTCCTTTCCAGAATTGTCCATTGTTGCTTTATTCGTAACACACTTATAGTGAGGCAGAAAAACCCCGCAGAAGATTCCGCTGTGTACAGTGAGGATTACAGTCGATGGGTTTATTCAGCGTAGGCGTGCACCTGCCGACGTTAGTGGTTTAGCAGAGCACCGTGGTATCGCGGGAGTTTGAGTGTTTTACGTGACATATATCGGCTTCAAGGGGGAAAAACTACAATTCCCACGTAAGCATGATTCGCCACAATATATTTGACGTTTATTTGTAATAGTAATTAAATTGTACACACTATTCATAAAGATTAATTTTCCTCTCCGTAAAGATAAAGTACAATATCTTATCGTCTGAAAATACCTTGGTAAACAACATCACCACCGACCAGTGTACGTTTTGTTTATTTACAGGAGAGGACGCTAAAGCATCACAACTCTGCACCTAGTGATGGTGAGATGAAGCTTTATGAAGCTTTCCGCAAAAGGGTTCATCTCATGAGGCTTCATCATGGACTTCATTTGAACACAAGCTCGCCTGTTGGTCAAAGTGTGTAAAACAGGCATATTTGACATCACAGTGGAGTGGACACGTGTATTTTTTCCGCATCGCTCTAATCGCTCAAATTTCACCGCGGCTGTCAGCTGTGTTTACTTTATTCAAACAAGATGCGCTGGAGAGGGGCGGGGCGTAAATCCTATCGGAATCGGATCGATCAGGCTAAACTAGCCTGTTGCTGCTCCGTCCACACTCACAACAACGTCATACAGACATAAATAAAGCACCGACTGTATTCGCCATGACATAGACAGTCTGTGTTTTGTATATGTTTAACTTTTGTCCAGTTTCTGAACAGATGTGAGGAGCTGTGAGCAGTGGCGCCTCCAGAAATGTATCATAGGGGTGGCCAAATGGGGCCACTGAAAATCTTGGGGTGGCCCACCAAAACCAAGAATTTAATTGCTGTAAAAGTATAGACTAGATGAAAACAATCGCAAAGAGAATCACCTACTGATATACTTTGGTTTCTTATTTTACATTTTCTGATACTATTCATCTGAAGTGAATATAATACGGATAGTTAACATTTTCAACAACAAACAACATTTAAAATAACCTTGTTTTGTGTTATGTATACATGTGTTGGTGATTTATTGTTTTGGTTTTTATATATGCTAGTTGTTCTTTCCTTTTTAAAAAGACAAATACAGCTTAATTTAAATAAGTTCCTTTATTGTAAGGCACAAAATGTTCAGCATTCTCAACACATACAATACACAACAGCAACACAACATGTTCTTCAGTTGTATTCTGTCTCTAGGTTATACATTGTTTTAGAACAAAGCTGTTTGTGTCACACTGGGATCAAAGATGATTGACATGACTTTATTAAATCAAGTTTTAAAACATGACTATTTTATTTCAACAGGACCCAAAAACACAAGGGGTATAACATGGTAAATAGATACTGTGATTGAACACAAAAACACCATATATTATTGACCTTTATAGCAAATTCAAAACATTATAAATGATACAAAACACCACCTTTTAGTATTAGACAGAAAATAGGTGAATAGGTGAAGAGACATATTTATATTTGTTTAGATTAGGCCACTGTGGTGAGAGTAATACATATAGCTTGTATTCCATTTGTTTTGAAAATGTATATCTATACTTTATAAACAAACTGGTTACCCTTTTTTTAATTAGCATACAGAACATTATGAAAACAAACTTGACTATCACAATTAATAAAACTGTATTTAGGTTTTAGTTTCACTTTTACAAAACAGAGTTCCACATGTAGGCCTACTTTCTAGCATGTATGGCCATCTCCTCACTAGCCCTATGCTGCTGCTCCCCTGCCAGCTATGTCTCTCCTTTACTCATCTTCTTCTTCAAATAAGAAGAGATGTCTGTTGACTTTCTCTTCATTTTCTGCAAATTGACATTACACACAGCAGTGATTAATAGTAGCCTACGCATTACACCAGCCCAGCATACCGACATCAGCTAACGTTAGCTTAGCAAGCTAAACTAACGCTAACTAGGATAGCCGCCAAAGTGTGTTTACAGACGAATTATACCTGAAGTCAAGCAGCCTTTACTGAGCCACGAGCCTGTTTTCCAGGTCTTCCAGCGTTTCTCGTTTTAATGCCATTGCATTTTTTTTGCTACCTAAAGCTAACACACTAAAGCCTAAAGTGTTGTGGGGCTTAACAGGCAACGGACGTATATGACTTACCTTCTAGAAGTCTGGTGGATTTGTGTCAAGTCAGTAGAAAAGTCAGTAGAAAGAAACGTTTTGCTGCAACCTGCTGCTGTCTGTGCGAATCTCAGAGTGATGCGCACGAGTATCAGAGTGGTGCGCGCGAGTATCAGAGTGGTGCGCTGTGTATCAGAGTGTTACTATGGTAGCAGAGGGAGAGGGAGGGGCTGCAGTATGAGCGTTGGAAGCTCAAATAAAGCGACTCGCTGGCTGTGTATTTGTTGTTAAATATCAGATAAACTACTACGCATACGTGACTGGCAAGGCAGTGTGTGTGGTGGGGGGGCCAACAAATATATCAGGGTGGCCATGGCCCCCCCTGGCCCCTCCCTGCTGGCGCCACTGGCTGTGAGCTCTGAGTGTGTGCTAACAGCACCTACCAGTAATTGGAAACGATCAATTATCAATGTTTTTTAATACACCTGGGCTTTCCTTGCTGTAACATGCAATACAAATATGTATCGCTGTATAAACCATGAATGGTCTCCAATAGTGTGTAGAAACCTGTAACCTTAACCAAAGAGGTCTACTTGTAATTGTAATTAATACTGGTCAAACTGAGGTTATCTGCAAGTTTGAAGATCAGTTGTAACCTATACACTCTGTTCTAACAGATGCTTTTTTACATCTTCTACGTGGCATCTCTGTATCTAGTTATCTTTTTTTATTCATTTATTTCTTCGTCAACCCAGCAACTGCCAAAGGGTGTTTCCTTTATTCATTCTGAGCACACTAAAGCCCAAGCTGATGCAAAGGAAAGGAGTGGTCAGTTATAAATCAGTTGGAAGGTTAGTGCTGATGACTACTAACAATCATCACCTTTAGATAAGAAAGAAAACCCATATCATCAGTGGTGCCATATACTGCGTGTGCACACGTTCTCTTAACAATCATTAACTCATGGATAAGCACAGCATGGGTGAAGGCTACTTCTTTGGGTTGATTATAGAACTACAAGGAAAAACGTATTTATTTCCTCTTATTCTTACCAACTCACGTAAGATGGGCCACGTATGCATGTCAATAAACATATGTGTTTAAAACAAAGTTGGTTAAAAATCACATAAAGATAATTTCAATAGTGTGAGGCTAAGATAAACAATTACAATTGGGAAAATCAGGCCGGTTAATACATCCAAAGTTCGCCTCTCTTTTTATACCTTTTTTGTGAGATTGGTGTGAGAACTTGGTTCCCAAGTTGGTGAGCTGTAAGCATAAAGTGAGGTGGGTTTTGTTGTACGCAATTAGAAACTAGGCTACCATTATTTTTAAATGAGGAATTATAATAGCAGGCGAAACTCGTTTTAAAGAGGACCTTCCCAGCAGCTTATACTGAAGCCTTCCGAGTAAATCGTCAGAAGCACCGACACCTCCTCATCACTCCACCGCTCCCATGTTTTCTTTTGTGTTGCCATAAGTTAGCTCTCCGTTAGTGCGCTGGGCTAATGCTAATGCTAATAATGCGAGCAAATAAAAATGGGGGCTTCACAAAACTTTTTCAAGTTTTACGGGCCGTGGTTTGCAATTCGTCCAGCCAATCAGAAATTGGAACCTTTTCCTCCCCAGGAAAGTACCACCTCTCTAGCAGGGACTGAAATTGGAATTTTTTTCACTTGAATTTTTGGGATCTGAAATTGACTATTCACATGTTTTACTTGCATTGTTACATTTTAATTTAAAAACAATTCAGATACATGATTTTCAATGCTATAAATTCGGTGTCTGATAAAATTCAAATACTTCTGTCTCTTGTTTGCTTCCATATAAACGTCTCAAATATCTATACAAAAATCTTTTGTTAATTTATTTGATTTGAAATAAAATGAAGGACATTCACAGTTAATTTAATTAGATATACATTATGAATGCCATACATATTGCATACATCACTTCGAGTGCTCAAATTCTGGTGCTTTTGACATTTTCTTTACGGCTCTAACAGAGCTGCAAATTCAAGTCCTACACTTTAGAAAGATGAAGCCTAATGCTGTTTTCTGTTTCTGCTGTGCAGGCGCCGGCGCCGGCTGCTTCGATGACAGTAGGCTTGTTTGAGACAAGCAAGACCTGCGCAGACCTGCGCAGTTGCGATCAACGTCTTGCTAGTGCGTTGCATGATGGTTAGTCATTTTGTCCGACTTGCTCTGGAGGCTCGCCCACATGAGACTTTGAAATCTCGCGGGACAAAGACGCCCGCAGCCTTGAGAGCGAGGCGAGGCGAGTTGGCGCAGTTGCTCTCCACGAGCTGCGGAAGCGAAATGCTTGATGGGAAACGGCTCGCTGGTATCTCGAGCTGAGCGCTCATTGGTGGTTTTTACCACGTGCTGCTGATGAAACTCTCCAATTGGCTGGCAAAAGTTTGTTGTTGTTTTGTGTCAGTTTTACGTCGCCACATCCATTCCCATTTTTCATCATTGTTCCACAATGTTTATCATCATGAAATTAATATCTATATATTTTATACTATACTGCTTACCGTTTTCATACTTTATATATCTTAGCATATTCATACACACTGTTCATACTGCTCACAGGCTGATATCTAGTGTTTTCATACCCCACTGTTTATTCATCATTCAATTCATTCTATATGTTATTCTGTAGATTGTGTACATTACTTTCCACTTCACTGCGTGTTGCACCTGGTTAGAAGCTCAACTGCATTTCGTTGTCTCAGTACCTGTAATATGTGCAATAACAATAAAGTTTCTCTATAAGTTAAACCAAATCATTAAAATAAAATCTATTGTAATGTAATGATTTGGTTTAACCTTATTTATTGAATACATCATTTAAAATGGCAAGATTAAATCAAATGACATCCATGTTGTTCACATCATAAAGCTTAAAGTGGCAGCTAAAGAATTAACACAGCAGCAGGTCTGTTCAATTCATGCTCATGAAGCTTCATGTGTGCGGATCTGAAGGGACTGATCATTTGTAGCCTGTCACCTATCAGTTTTGCAAACATTAAGAGGGAGGAGCATTTCTAATTATGGAACCCAGTCACTGGTGTGGTTCCTCATCATGACTGAATTAACAAACCTATATAAAGCAATGGAGATCACCTTTGTCTACAGTGGGTAAAATGGAATTTGTGGTGCTTACACTGCGTGATGGACAGGGAGACATCACTGTAAGAGTCTCACAAGACATTTCCCAAAGACTACAAAATGGTGAGTAAATAACTAAATTGCATTCCAACAATCTGGATATGATTTTAAATGATGTAAATTATTTTTCAGATAACAGTTTAGCAGCTGCACTTATGCAGCAAGCAAGGGCTGCAACAAATGCACAAGGTAATCTATCATTTAAATCAAAAATGGTATTGTCTTTTAATGCAAATCAAACAAATGACATATTCATGTTTATTGTAAACAAATATTTATATATTTTCTCTCAATCACAGTCCCTTTAGATCATGTCATTCTCCATACAATACATGTGGGATTTCTATTGCATCCACTTCATCTGCAACGAAAAACACCAACGCAATTTCCGCCATTGCAAACCCAGCCAGTCAAGCCGACTCCGAGTCCGAGCTGTCCGACTTAAGACGAGCATTTTGACACCTCCCCCGGCTGCGATCGGCTACTCTCGTCTACTTTCGAGGCGAGCCGCAATGTGTCTCAAACAAGCCTAGTAACTTTCTAATATCCATAACTGTATAGGCTATTAGCTTAAAAACTCGTCAGGCACTAGGAAGGATCACTTCTTCTTCAGGGCAGGCTACGCATTACGCAGGCTAATGTCCCACAGTGGCTGCCTCTCTGGTGGACTCCGGTACTGCACATTACTCCCGAGACGTTTTTTTGTTTTGTTTTTTTAAAGTGAAATATCCGGGGCTTTTCAGAAAACATCCGGGGCTTGAGCCCAAGTAGCCACCCCCTAGCGCCGCCTCTGGTTCTTATTATACATCCAAGGTAGTGAGTGACAGTGACATAGCGGTACTACAATGTCCGTATCAGTCCGTGACGTCACTGGACCCAGAAATACTTTTTCCCATCGACTAACATTGGGAAAGAGACGTCTGTAAATCAGCGGATACTTTTTTTTAAACTAAATAAACTACCCAGTATGAACTATTTTATAGCCCTTATTAGAATCATTCGTTCCTTAAAGTTGTAAAATGCAGTAAAAGCCGAATCTAGTTTTCCATTCATTCTACTGAGCCGAGAGTGGGAGCTCGGGGGGCGGGGCTTAAGGTTTGCATGCTCTGTTCTGTTCATGTTCTGCTGCTCTGACTGCTAGGCATGATGGGTAATCTGTGACGTTTTGCTCTCAAAAGTTGGGCCATTTTGTCTTCATGTGAACGAGACCCCCGCGCCGTCTCAGGTTGGTTAAATGAAATCCTTGCTTCCTTGCGTCGTTTCCCTGCGTCTAGTCCCTCCCACCAGGGAAGCATGGAGGGACGCAAGGAAACCACTACGAGAAGAAGGGAAATTAGTTTTAAGAGCAATGGGACGTACTTTCCTCCGAAGCGTCACGTGAAGCGACGTCCGTTTGTGATGACGCCGCACAGCTGTTCGTCTGACAGCAGCTCTGTCCCGTTACTTTCACAAACACAACATTTGTATCATCTGTTTTAGACCCAAATAAATAAAATAAGAACTCATTCTCAAAAAATATAAACGCCATTCTTAAAATGTATAAACGAACATTAGTTGGATTAATATTGATTAGAGTGCACAATAGAAATAAAATAATTGAGAGAAGAAAAAGAGATATGTTATCTATCAAAACCCAGTTAGATTAACATTCATTGGATTGCACACTTTGTTTGTTTGTTTGTTTGTTTGTTTGGATATGTAGTACATTAACATTTTAATAGCACTTAATGACTGACTGAATGGAAATGACAATAAATGAAAATATAAAACGAAAAAAGCGATCATGAAAATGTTTCCAATAAATTAATAAAATGATTGTTGACCACGTTGTTGTTCAGATATATCACATATTTGTAACTAAATGATACATTAATTGAAACAAAACACAGTATAAACTGAGGAGTGACTCTCGTGAGTTTCATGTATTTTCTTCACTCCGCTGGGAAACGGTTCTCATGTCAAGAAGCATCAGATCAGTGCATGCACTGCATCGTCCAATCAGTGAGCGATACACAGTAAGGGGGCGGGGCGAGTGTCTGAGGATTTCATCGGAGGATGGTCTGGTGCCTGGTGGTTCCTCGGTTATCGCTCCTCGCTCCTCCGGCAGAAATAAGAGCCATGGGACGGTACTCAAGATGGCGCAGACAAATCAACTTCCGGTGAGACTGTGGCCCCGTCTCAGGTCGGTTAAATGAAATCCTTGCTTCCCTCACTTGCGTCGTTTCCCTGTGTTTAGTCCCTCCCTCCAGGGAAGCATGGAGGGACGCAAGGAAACCACGAGAAGCAGGGACATGAGTTTTAAGAGCAATGGGACGTCCTTTCCTCCGGAGCATCGCGTGAAGCGACGTCCGTTTGTGATGACGCCGCACAGCTGTTCGTCTGACAGCAGCTCTGTCCCCGTTATTTTCACAAACACCCCTGCCACACATTTACTGACACAAACATTTGTATGTTTGTGAAAATAGTCGACCTGAGACAGGGCCAGAGGGCCCTTCTCACTTCTCTTATTTTTCATTTCCTCGCTCCTCGGTCTCGGTCTCACCGGCAGTTGATTTGTCTGCGCCATCTTGAGTAGCGTCGCAATGGCCTTATTTTTGCCGGAGGACCGAGGAGCGATAATGGAGGAGCTATAACCGAGGAACCACCAGACCATCCTTTGATGAAATCCTCAGACACTCGCCCCGCCCCCTTACTGTGTATCGCTCACTGACTGGACGAGGCAGTGCATGCACTGATCTGATGCTTCTTGACATGAGAGCAGTTTTCCAGCGGAGTGAAGAAAATACATGAACCTCACGGGAGTCACTCCTCAGTTTATACCGTGTTTTGTTTCAATTAATGTATCATTTAGTTACAAATATGTGATATATCTGAACAACAAAGTGGTCAAAAATCATTTTCTTCATTTATTGGAACCATTTTCATGATCACTTTTTTCGTTTTACATTTTCATTTATTGTCATTTCCATTCAGTCAGTCATTAAGTGCTATTCAAATGTTAATGTGCTACATATCCAAACAAACAAACAAACAAAGTGTGCAATCCAATGAATGTTAATCTAACTGGGTTTTGATAGATAACATATCTCTTTTTCTTCTCTCAATTATTTTATTTCTATTGTGCACTCTAATCAATATTAATCAAACTATTGTTCGTTTATACATTTTAAGAATGGCGTTGATCTTTTTTGAGAATGAGTTCTTATTTGATTTTATTTATTTGGGTCTACAACAGATGATACAAATGTTTGTGTCAGTAAATGTGTGGTGGGGGTGTTTGTGAAAATAACGGGGACAGAGCTGCTGTCAGACGATCAGCTGTGCAGCGTCATCACAAACGGACGTCGCTTCACGTGACGCTCCGGAGGAAAGTACGTCCCATTGCTCTTAAAACTAATTTCCCTGCTTCTCGTGGTTTCCTTGCATCTCTCCATGCTTTCCTGGTAGGAGGGACTAGTCACAGGGAAACGACGCAAGGAATCCATTTAACCAAAGTGAGAAGGGCCCAGAGGACCGAGGAAATGAAAATAGTCGACCTGAGACGGGGCCCCCGCCTCCGACGCTGTATCCATGCTCTCGGCTCACTAGAATGAATGGAGAGAGAAAATAAATCTAAATTCGGCTTTTAGTGCATTTTACAACTTTAAGGACCGAATTATTCTAATAAGGGCTATACAATAGTTCATACTGGGTAGTTTATTTATAAAAAATATCCACCGATATACAGACGTCTCTTTCCCCATGTAACAGGGCTGCTAAAGAGGAGCAGTATGAGGCATGGCTACAATGGGTGATCTGTTTGGTATTTTAAGCAAAAAACAGACATGTTTTTTATAGGTATGGCCCTACAATATATTGTTCCAATATAGCATAATAGGTCCACTTTAATGTTTACACGGACAAGTGACTGGCATTTTTAGACAGACAGAAACAGTGTTAACCTATTCTTTGAAGCTTGTTGTTGTGAATATTTCAGATGTTGCTATTCTGTCAGCATTAGTGGAAACATGAACCTTGGAACTCTTGTATCTAAGAGTGTCCTGATAAAGGAGATACATTGATATTTGTGTGACTCTTTTGAATAAAAGGAGAAAATGCAGTCAGTCCACAAATACTACAATCTCTGCAAAAACAAAATGTACACAACAAATTGCCCAGCTCAACTTACTGGATGTGAAAGAAAAAAGTCTGACAGAATAAACAAATATAGGTTTTAATTGTATTTACAATACATTTTACACCCTTCTGCCCTGAAATGACAGTTTTTACACACTAGACTCATTGATTCATACAGATCATGCACAACTCAATCATTACTGTATGTAGTTAAGAGATTGTGCCCATGTACAGACAGCAAGACGATATACAGCCAGTAAATGGATTTGTTTTGCTGTGATCAAAATGCTGCATTATCATTGCGTTATATTAATACACCATATCAATATGCAAATGATGAAACACTTCCAGCGTAGTTGGCACCAAAAAAGTATATCTTCCGTGCAATAAAAAGCATGGGTGAGGTGAAGTTAAGTACAATTTATAAGTATTTTTTCATTCTGTACGTACATCTTAACTCAAGTCTATTCTAATAGATGAGGAGTGAGGTATTGGTGGTTTAAACAAAAGAAACGGGCCTGATCTCCCCCTCCTTTCCTTAAGGCTGTGTGTGTGCACTGTCAAATAAAACATTCATCTGTTTTTCCTCTAATTAAGTATGTAGAAAGAATTAAGGATATAGTGCATCCATAATGTTGTTTACAATAATAGCTGAGTTTTTTACAGACATAAGGATTTAGTGTGGAAAGGAGGAGTAAGTGCTTTCGACAGTCCACTCAAAAGGAAATCAATTAATCAGTTCTCTTATACTTGCAGTAGATAATCTACGTGCCCATTAGTGACAACCTATAACTCCCAAATGATTTCTGTGGTGAACCTGAAATAGCAATCAGTAGCCAATACTCATTGCTAAGCGATACAATAAAAATAACACTTTTAAAGTAATGGCTGCATGCACAGCAGAAACAGAAAACAGCATTATACTTCATCTTTATAAAGTTTAGGACTTGAATTTGCCGTAAAGAAAAAATCAAAAGCAAGAGAATTTGAGCACTTTAAGTGATGCAACATATTAGCCAAATCAAAAATATTCACTGTCATGTAAGATTTCCCATTATTCCACTATTATGAAGACCTCGGCCTGAAAAAACTAAAAACATGGCTGTCTTAATGTTTTGGCAAAACCTCCACCTATTTCAATAGAAAGCATAAATTACAATTTGTGGACATGCAAGACAAAAGAGAGAATCTGTTGTTTCGTTGGCTGATCCATTCCTAAATTGGTCCACAAAGACCTAAGTTAAGAGGAGCTGAGGCCGGAATCAGACTCTCCGCTGCCAGAACAGACCTTGGAGGAAACGCAAGGAGCCATGGAGCAGGGGATGGAGTAGCAGGAACAGGTGGAGCTGTTGCGTGTCTCCTCTGTTATCACCTCCTGCAGAGTGTGTTGCTCCTCTACCTGAAACATGTTAGGTTGCTCCCCCTTCTCCTCACAGATGCTAAGGGAAAAAGAGGACATCGTTGGTTGGATCTGCTGCATCACAAGTTTCTATACACCATTCAGAGTCAGAGTTCCCCGATCCAAAAATAATTTGGCTAATAGAATGGTATGGCTTGGTGCTAGGGTTGGAATATGTATATCTTTATTACAATTATTAAGATTTATTTGTAATCTAATGTTTATACTACACATCATAATATGGCACATGTAAAAACAATACTTTTAAGATTATGAAGTTTAACTGTGCTTCAAAGTCATGCATTACATTAGGCAAAACTCTTCACACTAGTATAACTAAACCTTATGGTTACATTTTCTAACAATTTGCCTGGAATAAACCATTAAGAGAACAACATTTTGTAAAACAGTAACACTTGGTATAATAATACGATGACATGCGATCTCAATACACTAAAAGTTGCTAAATAATATCAAAATATCGCCCAGCCATTCTGGTCCAGTGGAACAAAATCTATGCAATAACTAAACTATTATTCAGATTCAGACAAGATGCAAAAATGTACAGAATACTCCAGTGTGCTAAACCAAAGCCAATTTTCCATGCACCATTGATCATTAAAACCATGCTTTCTACTGCATTTATTTTGGCAAGGTGGATAATTGCACTGGATGGCAGCAGTTTATTACTTGCAGGTCAAATCACATGTGTGGCCACCACCCTGACAAGTAGTATGGAGAACAAAGGCATTGTTCCAACCCTTTAGGGACAAGGCCATTTATTGTTCCAGTAAGCTAACACCTCTTTGTCCTTGGGCACAGTACTTTTAGCACAGCTATGCAGCTTACTCTTATGTGTAGGACAAAGGTCACTCAGGAGCTACATGACATTGGATAAGAGCCAGTCAATATTAACAACCGAAGTGGAACTGTAGCTCAGAATGAGAGTACAAAATGTCTCGGAGTGTATCAACCACAACTCTTTACGTGAACATACTCATGTTAATCGATTGGACAAATGTATCGAGTTTTTTTTTGTTTTGATCCAGTGCAATCATCCCTTTTAACAACCCAAACTGCAGCACAAGCACGTCTTCAAACATTATAGATGCAAATAATTTAAAAAATTGCAACTGTAAAAAATATTCCACGACATCTGACAAAGTTGACGGGAGGTGGATAGCTGTGGGGTTTAAATGCAGGTCTTAATAATGGAGCAACATTATTTTATACTATCAACTTATATTATTGAAGATTTACAAGCTAGTGTGATGCATGGTTACTGCAAGGTGCTTTGGTGCTGTGTGACTATCATACACCAGCTTTAACTAATGAGATTGATATTTATTAGTTTCAATCTTAGTTTGGTTCATACAGAAGACGATATATGATAACACCACCTCATGCATTAAACAAGCCATTCATTCTGTGTGCCCATCTTGCGTCAAAAATATATCGCTGAGTATCATGCCAAGCTCAAAATAATAAGGCCTTTCTTGGCAAATACAAAACAATACTGGATAGAAAATGATAAACATGGCAGTTGACCCACCAAACAACCCCGTTTAGTACAATCCAGAAAGATAAAGTAATCATTGACTCTGAAACAAAGTATTGTACTAAAAGGGTGTTGACGTTAGAAGTCAAGAGTCTTGCATCATTGTCAAGGAACATGTTTTGTTCCTGCTGTGTATCAAGCTGAGTAAGAGTGGGAGGACAGCCGAAAAACAGCCAGGGGGAGTATAGTGAGCAAATAAACAAAACACAGCCAGGAACCAGAGAGACATTACTGGTATCTGGAGAACTTGAGTCAAAATATGGCACCAAGCATTCACAAATTCTGTAAGAAAGAGGCACAGTTATAACAACAACCTGGAGATCGAGTCAAATGGTTTGACTTTAGACGATAAAATAAGTTACATCTATGTAAGGACTGTTTGGTGTTGTAGGGTTCAAAGTAGGGGTCGACCGATTATCGGGGCCGATATTCATCATTTGACCGATTGTCGGTATCGGCCTTTTTTTTAATAAAATTGCCGATAACACTTTGGCTCTGATGCGGCCGTTTCTCTGTCTGCAGTCACACGAGCAATGTCCCGCCCACAGCGCTATCTGATAGGCTATTACTGAAGTGTCAATCAACACTGAAGATTTGCCGGGCGGGAGCCAGCCATAGAGGCGGGACCTTCTCAGATTACAGGCAGGTGCGAAGAACGCAGACACAGACAGAGGCGAGCAGCAGCGCTGAGCGGCAGAGCCACATGTGTTTCGAAGGTAAATCAGTTGAAAGCCGAAGTTCAATAAACATCCCAATCCCCTATGCTGAAGCTGCAAAAACAGCACGATCTATTGATCCAATTCTATCAGCTTCCCAGTTACACAGGGACGGGGGAAGTCAGTCAGCGTGCAGCGTCTCGCAGCGGAACTGTGGTGCGGAGGGGGGGCTGCGAGTGGAGCCTCGACGTTTTTCAGGTTGATATGTGAAGCAGCTCATTAGCTAATGTATTTAGCAAATGTTTAGAAGTGAGGCCACTAGTCTAACGTTAGGTCTACTGTAATAGCCTCACTTTTAATAGTTTGCAAAACATTAGCAAGCACTAGTGTTTTGCAGTTGCTAGCAGCTTATTGGGATGTTATGCTAGACAGACAGGCATTGGTTTGATATAATAAATTAAGCATTATTGTTAGTTAAGCATGTCAGCCTGCAGCCCCAATTCTTGTCTCTCTCTAACTCATAGCAGATGGCTGCACTAAAGAAAAGGGCTCAGAGAGGAAACCAGTTGTAAGATGTTTAAAAGTTCATTAAACATAATGTAGGCTATGCTTAAATGCATTTCAAAGAAGTTGTGTTGAGTTGTGTTGGAGTTTGTGTTATTCTACATGTTGACACCAAGATTTTCTGATTTTACTGCAAATGTATATCGGTTCCAAATATCGGTTATCGGTCTCCTTGATTACTAATAATCGGTATCGGCCTTGAAAAAGCCATATCGGTCGATCCCTAGTTCAAAGCCTGTTTGTACAAGCGTTCAACATATATAAAGCAAATGTATCTGTATAGAGTATCAGAGAACTGATACGGCTGGACAAACTGGCCACACACAGGACACTCTTTCACCACGCTAGCAACCTGACCTTTATGTAACAACATTGGCACGTCTTGTGTACCAGTTTCACATTCATCAACAAAATGTTCAATGATTAACCAAACCACTTTCATCAAAAGCTACAGCAGATGCCAGGTGATGAATGTGTCTGCCAGTGCCTGATGATATGACCCTGAATACTGAACTGTGCTGATAAGAAAGGCCTTGTAATGGTTCAGTGACATACCAGGAGTCGTATTGTCAATGCATTTAGAACAGGACATTGTGTACTATTCAGTTGGCTTTCTTTGGTGTTGCACAACAGCTTGAAACATGACCATGTTATCACACCAGGAATGGCAGCAACCCGTGTTCCAACTTGTATTATTCATTTGAATGGACATTGTTGTGCAAACAAAACTTGTTGGAGAATAATTTCAACTGCCATTACTGTGTTGATTTATTTATTTATTTCATTATCTTTGCTTTTTGATGCCTGTTTTTAAATGCCATTTAATAATGTGTTTATTCTTATATGTCTTTTGTTTTTATTTTGTAAAGCACTTTGAGTTGTCGCGTGCTGAAAGGTGCTATATAAATAAAATTGCCTTGCCACACATAAACATGTTTTGACCTACCTATCGTAGATGAGGCCATCGATTCCCTGCTCCCTCAGCTTCCTCCTGGTCTCGTGCTCGTTGTTGTCCTCCCCCCAGCTGAACACCACCAGGCCTTTAGACTGGGCATCCCCAATGTAGGAAAGGTTCTTCAGCAGCTCCTCAGTGTGGGCACTGATTCCCTAGAAAGAGCAAGCAAGGAAATCCACTAAGAAAAAAGGTGGGTTTGTTAAATTATATAAACGTAATCTTAAAATGCTACTCGCTTTTATGCTGGTTTAAGAATGTATGTTTTACATAGCAAGCAAGCTAATTCAGCCTTATATGAGCGGTCACCTACAAAGTGACCTTAGAAAATGCTGAGTAAACTGTCCGGAGGGAGTTTTTGCACTTCATAGAAGCACTTAGGATTTCTTAAAAGACAGCTGACACTGCAATGCTGCGTGACTGACTTGAGAGTATTTTTGTAAGTCTGCATTGCTGCAAAGGCATTGCAGCAATGTTTGTTAAGGGAGGGTTCACAACCGACAAAACAAATATTTGTACACATTCTGCTATTTCTAGATTAAATTGGATACATTTTAACAGTATTTTGCTTACCAAGTACCACAGCTGATGGTGTTTTTGATCGTCACACTGGCGAATTACAACAGGAGTAGTGCTTTCAAAATATAAATTACACCTTGAATTTAGTTATATTTTAAAACAGTTGGTGTGAAACTACCTTCATTAACTGTTTTTCTTTGAATTCTAGAAAATTCAGTGGACACTTTATGATAAATAAATGACTTTCTGCATTTCACTGCTCACCATAATATTCTCACTCTGGGCGAAACTTATGGCGATCTGAGTGGTCTGGCAGCGGATGTCCATCATTTCAGGGTACTTGTTGGAAATTCCCTGAGTGAGGAAGAGGATGGGGTACTTGTTCTGCTTTTGACGCACCCTGAGGGAAAACCAATGACAAGATGAATCATATTTTGCTTGACGAATGAACTGTAGAGAGTAAAAATCGTTTTAAAAAGTACAGCCTGATTAAATCTGGGCATTCTGTATCCTCAGTTGCCAACCGTGCTTACATGGTGCAGATATCTGGGTCAAAGCAGGAGAAGACAATACGCCTTTTCCCGCCTCTTTGCAGGACACAGGACAGGATGATATCCAGGTAGGTATTCATGTTGAAGTAGGAGGATAGGTTGCCATCCCATGACCCGTCCTGATCAAATCAAATGAGTTTATAATAAGGATGTGTTATTATCCCACATTTAAATCTACAATCAAAATATTATTTGAATTACGCTCCATTGGACCTATTGACTTGCTCACCTTCATCTGGCAAATCCATTTAAGCTCAATGTTGAAGCCCACATGCTCAGGAATAGCTTGGAAGATCTATTAAAAAAATGTAAATATGAAGGATGCTCTTGATTTGACTAAGACATGACAAAAACATAGGCAACAAGTAGAAGTAGTAGGTTGTCTTTGATAAATACCCAGCTTTTTAATATTCAGGAATCATTCAGTTATGTACCTGTGTGAGTGAAGGGAATGGCTGATGTTCATCAACCTCTTCTTCATCGTCCAGCAAATCTGTCGAGACAAATCAAAGAGATGAGTGTGAATGCGCAGAGCAACATTTGATCAAAGCTGAATTTATTACTGTTGTACTATTACAACACAGAAATGAAATGCATTTAAACATGTTGTCTGTTCCACATTGTTTTCCTCGCAGAAGCTGGTGAGAGGATTCAAATAGTGGGTGCATACCTTTGTCATTGTTTTCTTTTATTGCGGTGGCATGGGCCAGCTGTATAACAAAACAAAAACATCATCAAATCTATAGCCAACAAAACATTACATTTTCCGCACATTATTTTCAGTTCTCATGGCCTACTGCTTCACAATTCATTGGTATAATAGAGTGCGAACATTCTTAACTCTCATAGCCATTTCTGAATAGTTGCTTCATACATCAGGAAAAGCATTGGTGTAATGTATATCAACATTGTCCACGTCCATCTTAACTTGTGTGTTAGTTGCATAGCTCTGGCCATTACTCAAGATGTTTACCTTCAGGAGCTGCAGCTGATCATAGGTCAAGTCTTTGACTGGCACCTCAATAAGCTCCAGAGAAGTCTTGTCATTTTTCTGTCGAGGAGAGATAGAATGACCTCAGTTATTTGAAGTAATGACATACATTTGTGTATGGGAATATGACAGGCTTTTATTTTACCTTCTTGGTGGAAATGCAGCATGTCAGATCGTGGTATACGATGGGAACAGAATCTTTGGAGAGGTGAACATCAAACTCTATGTAGGCAGCGCCCTGCAAGTACATTATTGACATATAATCTAGGCACAAGCTATGACGTTAAGGTTAACATGTAATTCTGCTTTAATCGTCTGCGTAACTCACATGCTGGGCAGCGCTTTTGAACGAGGCTATGGTGTTCTCCCTAACTCTGTGGTGCCTGAAAAACATATTAGAACACCATGTGTTGATAGATGCAGGTTTGCTAATGTACTATTGGCACACACTGTTCGATTGACTTATTTTTTTTCCAGACAAGGCACTGTATCCCGTCCAGGTCAAAGTGTATTCTGGTGACTCACTTGGCTGCGTGTGTGCTGCCAGCTCCTCTGTGACCCACATCCAGAGTACTTCTTTTCTTCCAGTACTTGGTGAAGGAGGAGCTCATGTCACAATGCAAACCCTGGATAGGCCGCATCACCAGGTAATCCACTAAAAACAAGAGTATCAAGTCGGTCAACAAGCTTTTCCACGTGCACTGTGTGAACAATTAAAGTCACTCAAGAGGAAGTAAAGCATATAAATACTTTCAAAAGAGATTAAGCAGTTGCTCACTACCTTAAGCAGCCAGATATCTTACCTCTGACTTTTCCGATGGTCTGTCTGGAATTTCGGCCCATTATGGGAAGTGTGGCTACTCCAAAGTCCTTACCGCTCTCCGCGAAAGAAGAGGAGAGGAGGCAAGCTGTGCCTACAAATCCTGGATGTGCATCTCCCTGGACTACATGCTCACCCATATCCTCCTGTAAACAAATCTCATATTACTACAATAATAATCAAATGAAAACAGATAAATCCTTCTATAGGGATGGGTATTGTTTGAAATGTATCGATTCCGATTCTACTTATCGATTCCGGTTTTTATCAATTCCCCATTTCGATTCCAAAATGGTAAAAGAAAGAGGTCCAACGTTTAGATAACAAAAATATCTTTATTCTTTTAAGCTTTAACTGACATTTTTACAAATAAAAAAAATACATGCAATAAAAATGTATTACACAATAGCTGTGCTTTATTATAACTGAGCTATGCCTGTGGCAAGCTATTAACAGGCATTACACTGTGCCTTGTCTTTTTCTTTTTTAGTGTAGTGGCGCCTCACTTTAGAGCGTTTACCGCGATCCATCTTTGGTGTTATGAAGTGACTGAGCTCGTGAACTGTCTACGGGAGGGCGGGGGGAGCCTCGCTGCGGGGCAACTGTGGACCTCTGTCGCCTGTCAGCGCAACTTACATGATGCCGGTTAAAAAAATTAAGGGTGGTGCCGGCCGTCCCTGTATTCCACCGGGTCCCCGCGGCGCAGACGGACCCGGTGGAATACAGGGTTTACCGCGTTTGGGAACTGTTAAGCAGAACCGAAATTGTGTATTTTGTATGGGTACCCGGTACCCAGCATTTTCTTATCGGTTCTTATCTGGAACCGAGTTTTCGGTTCCCAACCCTATCCTTCTATGATACTTGATATGTTAGGTCAGGAATACCTATTTGATTAGTTTATCATGAGCAGTTTTACCTCAAAGAACTCAAAGGTGAGCTCCAGGTTGTAGGGGTCCATTGTGTGGATGTTGTACTCGGTCCACTGGGAGGGCTCCAGTGCATTACCACATTCAGGCTGCGAGTGGCGGGACTTATAGCCGTTGGCACTGATCATGCTGATCTCCAGAGTGGTGGTCTCCCTGAGCAAAGAAGCAGTACTAAGCTGGCCTTCTTCCTCCTCCTCCTCCTCCTCATCTTCATACTCCTCCTCAAACCCCTCTAACGTCAGCTTGATTCTGTATTGGTAGGGAAAATAAACAACAAGGTAAATACACAGATATGGGGATGATGAAAGAAGCATATACTTAAAGAAATGAATGCATCAAAACATGAAAAGACAAGTGAGGTTGTACTCTCAGCCTCCCTCATATGCAGAGTTTCTGTTGCACTTTAGAAAAAGGTTGGCTAATAGTAGCTCTGTAATGACCTTCTGCTCCGTCTCATTTCACTTTCAACGAAAATGTTCTCTGCGTATTACATTCGACCTCAGTGTCACATGTACCTGAAGCGTGACTTCTTGAATTTCTTCTTAGTAATTGATACCGGAGAAGTCTTAGAATAGTGCAGGCGCAGGCGAATCTCGGTCTGGCACGTGAGCCAACCAGAGTCCACACAATTCACCCCGTCTATAAAAAGAAAGACACAACATAAATTTACTTTGACTGCGGACCAAAGAACTGGCGGCAGCTCTCTAAGAAAATAAAGACTTTTAAACCTCTGCTGTGGGATTAAAGCGATACTTTACTCACTAAACGATAATTATATATCAAATTATCACTCAGTGCAACTTTGAATTATTGAAGAAAAACACATTTGATTCTTTGTTCACCTTTGAGGCATGCATGAAAAACCACGTTTTCTCTAAGAATTCAAGGAAACACTGGATAAGTGATAAATATTCAAATGGTCAATTAGCGGGTTTAGTGATCCTTTAAGCACATTGGTTAGCAACTTAGTTCAATTGTACTTTTGTCTCCATAGGATTTTACAAGCTGAACTATTGATAGTTCTTATGTATGTAGTGAGTAGTTTTAGTTATTTTAAATCAAACTTACTGTGAATTCCAAACTGTCCATCGTCAATATTCTGGTGGGATTCTGCAATAAATGGAAAGCCCATTATAAACTGGATAAAAGCGGGACACAAAGGTTGAGATCAAACCAGAGCATTTCCTGTGTACAAAGAGGCAATTCTGTTTGATCTCTCAAAACAACAGCCTTCATTGCTCTGAATTTGATTAGTCTCAACCTTAAGTTTCAACTAAGCAATAAAATGTATTTGATTCCAAAATATATTTTAACTTAGACTCTGAGCATGAGCCTGTCAGTAAGGCTGGTTTAGCAGGATGTTTATTAAAAAAGTCAGATCTCAAACAAAACATGTCTGAAAATGATTGGGTGACGGGCTTGTTGCAGGCAATTATTCTAGCCAACCAGCTCATTTTAACAAAATGAACTTTGCCAGTGTTAGTCCAAAACAATGTTGATTTAACTAGAGAGGTGTACAATATCAGTTCATGACATATGCTGCATTGCAGAGTTTAGTCTATGGCTCTAGATTATTCCAGCAAGTGCTGTCCCGCTCTTTTTGCCAAAACATAAACACTGCAATCAAGTGGTAGGTTGTTAATTTTGAGATACACATTGCCCAAAACGATAAATTAAAGGTCAGATTAGACTTTCCCTCAAATACTAACCTTGTTTCTTCAGTGGTTAAACAGCTGACCCTATGTAAGTATTGATGGGCAACTGTATCATATAGAGCTAGGACAGGGAATGGGAGGTGTGTAGGGGGCATGGCTAGGGATGCATACCGGTATCCGGTATTACCAAAATACAGGTTACTGGTGGCTACGGTATACCGTACCGAAATCAGATCCGGTTTCGATACTTTAAAAAAATAATAATATTTTTTTTCTTTTTTCTTTAAAATACATTTTAAATGTGAGTCCGTGGCCCGTGATGGCAGGTGTTATAAATTAGATTGCATAATCGTTTTTCTTCATATTTTATGTATTTTTCATTGTTTGTTCAATACTAGAAAGGTAAAAGTCCCACAAATGAACTGTGATGGGATTTGTTTTCTCTCACCAGTGAAGGTAAATGTTGATTTTAAAGATGAGATTTGTTTGTTTGTACAATGCCGAGATCTCATGAACATTATTCTATTATGTATTTGTTCTCTAGTCGAATCTCAGGTTTAACATTAATTATAACGGTCTGTTTGCATTGACAAGATGTGCTATTCACGCGGCACACCTGTATTTTCGGTTTCCTTCATATTTTTTAATGTATTTTTCATAGTTGGTTCAGTACTAAAAGGTCCAAGAAGTCCCACAATTGAATTTAATATTCATTTGACATGTTAACTATATCGTAAAGCGCTTCATGGGAGTAATTGTGGGATGATACATTTTCAAAGTATCACAATATGTATCGGTATCGTTCAGTGGTATCGGTATCGTAAAAAAGTCAACGATATGCATCCCTAGGCATGGCACACTTCACCCAACCCAACCACACCGTGCACCGTTTTTCGTTGTTCTATACCTGTGGGGCTCATCGTGCGCGGGTGTTGATGGGTCTCCCACATATTGACTATCACTTGATAGGGACCACCTGCACTCTGCAATTTCAATGTTTGGTACAGTGTTAGGGCTTTCAAATCAGATACATTGATCTAGCTTTCAGTCTGGTGTCAGCGCAGCTGCTTGTTGGACTAGGGTGTCAGAAAGGAGTTAGAGCTGGTATAGTCACCAATCTCCCGCTGGGGCAGTCAGATACCATCTGTTGAATCTGAAATGTGAATTATTAGTGAAAAAAAAAAAAAAAAAAAGTTCTTCAGTTAGGCTGCTCTCTATCTGTAACAAAGTCATAATCAATTTCAGCAGCAAAAGGTTAGCATCTCTTTTTTATTATATAAAATCATTAAAGAAAGACAATATCACATGGAAGAAATACTGATCAAGTGTACACTAAATGCATCGCTGATGAGACTAACTGCAGTTTCATATGCAATATTTAAACTGCACGAGTAACTGGCCAATGTTAATTTAATGAACCGTTCATCAACTGTTGAAAGCCAATGACAAGCATTAGCTGGCAGAAACTTTAAGCCTATCAGTTTACAGAGAGGCATCCCACAAACAAATACTTGAGGAAGTCAAGCAAAGCAGGCTTTGAGTCTCACACAATGTGAGCCCCACCCATTACATAACAAATAATAATCCCCTTATAATAATTTGAGGTAATAGCTGAATTATAAATATATATATATATATATATATATATTGTTAAGGTAAATGTCTGACACATTTTCTATCTCTTTCCTTCCCGGGGAAATATGGTCCCTCTTGTTTCTACTGTAGTGTATACAGAGCCTGCCTATTCTACAAAACTGGTCTTACAGGTCCCATGTCATGCTTTTCCGGTTATACCCATCCCCTTGTTTGTTATGAAGGTTTTTCTGCATGTAAACGGTCTGCAAAGTCACAAACCCTCAAAGTACAGCCTGTAGCGAGTAAAACTCTAACACAGAAAAGACCTGTCTATGCTGCCCCAGAACGCCTTGTTGGAGATTTCTCTTTTTCTTCCTGGGTACAGTGACGTGCCTATACCCAAATGGACCAAATGGACCAATCCACGGAGCCGTTACGTTACGTCCGCAGAGCCTTCCTCACACACACACACACACAAAATCCTTTCTCAGCTGCAGCTCCGCCGATTTCTCCTCCCTGAGACGGCGGGACGCGGCGAGGCTGTGAGTCGGTGTATGAGCACACACACAAACTCCCAGCCAGGCTGCGGGTGTGTGTGTGTTTGGGCTGGGTTTCGCTGTCTCGCAGACGGCCACTGGGCTCATAGGGAGGGGGGTGCAGGAGCTCCAACAAGCCGTTCATGACAGAGAGTGAATACACATACTATACAGAGATGCTGTATGAGAAACCAATGTGATTTTGGAAAATTGCACAATATACATTTATTTTAGTAGACCTCAACAATGGAATTATGATCAGTAGAAATGGCCATGACATGGGACCTTTAAGGAGAAAACGTATTCTTTTTCCCAAAAACGATTTGAAGTGTATTGAATAAACTAATAGAACCTCTTGTCCCCCTTCCTGCTGATGAGCTGTGGCAAGAAAACGAATGAATTTACATAAATCCATCATCACAAATCATGCATAAATTAATATGAATTAGCGTTGGCATTGAATTCCACAATATTCATCTTTAGCCAATACTGCTTTCAAAGGATAATCTTTGAAAATCAACAAGCATATCAATCACTTATTCTTAGAGCTATAACTATACAGACAGGAGACTGCGCTCACCTTTGACTCAAGGAAGAAACCTTTGAGATAGCGGTACTTGGTGACAACTCCTTTAGGCACAGTGATTGTTGTGGCCCAAGTATTTCTGTCAGGGGAACAAAATGTATTTTAAATGGACAGAATAGTAATAGTAAGAGAATCACAAACTGTCATCATTTAAAGGACGTTTTTTTTTTTATTAAACTTGGAATTTAACCTACCCATCATTCCCATGAGGATGTAAGATCACTGCTTTTTCATGGCTCCAGCATCCCAGGGATTCACAGCTACCAACAACTGCAATCACCTCACCTAGAAATGGACAAAATTGTGTTTTTTACCTGATGTGATAACGTTCTTTATTGTACAATATATAGAAGCAAACATAATTAAATGCTGACATGGGTCACAATCATCTCACATGTTACATTCTACAAACTTGGTAAATACTGAACATTAACTTCCAGGAATTGTACTTAATTGAAAAAAAAGTGTTCTTATACAAACACATAACAAGAAGATTTAGGGAAACAAAGTTCAATATGTTGGCATAGCTACACTTCAAAAATAGATCATGTGATCACATAGCATGTTCTACATGAAGGTCTAAGATAATGTTACAAGTGTCTTTATATTTAGTTGTCTGCAGTGTAGTTGAACAGACTTACCTGGGGATGTTTCTCCTCTGACATCCACCGTTACCTGAGTAGTCTCCATAGCTGACCACAGGCACAGAGAATACTGGGGGCAGAAACAAGCTGCAAAAAAGAACAAACTTTAAAAACCTTCTTATTTTAATAGGTCAATAACACACTTTAGGCGTTGCTGAGTTTCACTCCACCAAATATGACTTATGGCTGTTAAGATAAGCTGTTTAAAAAAAAAATCAATTGAGTAGTATCTTCCTCTTACTGGTAGCTGACTCAAGTAAAGTAGCTAACGTTAGCTAACATGTTAGTTACCAGTCAGTTGAAAGAATATTAGCAAACATACGGATGATGACAGATAAGGTTACCTTCTTGATTTTGGCAGAAAAATGTATCTTCGGGCTTCTTAAAATGGGGGATCCCCGTTGAAGCAGCATCGCCTATCCTCCAAGAAGTCTACGTGAAAGCATACCTGGTCAGCTGTGTCAGAGCTAGCGATTTAACGTCAAAGCTGGACCATAACGATACAAAAAAATCGAGTACAAAAAGAAGTGAGAGCGAAACGTAATGTCTTCAGCAATATAGATTAAATAGCACCAAGAGTCTGACAGCAGAAACCTGTCGCCGACGGTGCCGCTTACACAATGGTTATCTGCATGGTTGCAAACAGTATATAAAGCGCCAAGTTCGCCAAAATGACAAACGGATCATCCGGCGAGTACTTTCAAAATAAAACATTGAATTCCTCGATGTTAAAATATTACACAATTTACTTAATGTATTATTAATAATAAAACACTAGGGGGAATCCAATATGTTTTCAATACAAACAATTGCAGCGTATGCTTCAAATAAATCTGATCTGCTTGTTCTCAAGGCCAAGGGTTCCTCTGTTTCCCATCTCTGTATATTTAAAGGGAACATAGCATGGAGTTGAGATTCAAGCATAGGGCCATAGGAAAATAAGTCCGTAACAACATTAAAACCTGTCAAACAATAACCTTAATTATGTATTTTCCTAGAAAGAGACACGCTGGTATTTATAAATTTTATTTTGTATGTATCATCTCCACATGGCGTGGTGCGTTCAGGCTTCCGCTGGCCCCTTGACGGAGCTGGCTCATACCGCCCTGTTCTGGATCCCTGGCGGGTCTATTGTGCTGCATTAACGTCCCCTCGCAAACAACTCCACGAACAGATGGAGGTTACAGCCACGCAGTAGACTTTTTGCAATAAAACCCGAACAAGTTATTGTTAAATAAGATTATAGGGCCTTAGTCTATTAATGAAGTACGTTGTCATTCCATGTTAGTTTCTAAAGTAAAATAAGAGACAAAAGCTGTCCTTTCAAGTAAGAGGGAATGTTTTTTAAAGCTATGTTAAAAAAAAACCGGTTTTCTTGACTTGTAACCAAAACAAAACACATCTGGTTCACAAGCTAGGACTGATTTCGAAGACAATAACAAAGTCCAGCCTTACGTAAGGCCCTTTCCACGAAAGCTTCCGGTTTCACAAGTGAAATCAATACTTAATAACGTTCATCAGCTGTTACCCGCTGGAGGGCCAAGCTAAAGAGGTTTAGTTTGAACTGGTACCACGGACAGACAGAAATCAGAAGCCTTGTAACCTTGAAGAGTTAATCTGGCGTCAACACATTCACTTTCCACCTTCACATATCCTACAGTAGCATACTCTACAACAACAACCTCCAACCAGTTTAAACTGCTGAAGAAGGGCGGCGGCCCTCTTTACACACTGTCAACGTGTTTTGACCAGGTTTAGACTGAAAAGCAAAGTTTAGCCTGTAGCCCCCTCCAGTGTTGAAATGAGCCTACTACATCAACAGAGAGGCAAAGAGGAACAACATTGCAGAATAAACCAAGGGAAACTCACAATTTCCCAGAAAATACAACGTCGAGAGCTCTTCAGTGCATTTCCTCATCCCTGACATGAAATAAGTCCTCAATATGAATGTGGAAATCAATCAGTGTAACAACCCGTTTGGGATCAATAGAGTATATCTTATTCTCTTTTGTTGGATATGGCAGGCACTTCAGAGCACTTATGAGTAAAGTGAACATCATGTGAGTTTACATTTTGGGATGAGCTGTTCGAGGCTGTCTTCATTACTTTTCTTCCTTTTTTTAATGAGCACCAATGTGATCCCGCTGTGATAAGGCAGGTCTCATGGTAGGAGATAATTATCCATCGAACATGGGAACATGCTGAATCTGTTCTGGTCCGGATGTTTTAAGCATGAAAAAATTCCAGTCGGATGGTGTGCAATATTTTAGTTCATATCCAAAAAGTTTTTCAAGATCACATTAATTAGAGGCCCTTGGTGAAAGAGTAAAGGAAACATAGAAATTGTGATTAGTGAAGAAAAACTGCAGCAATATGAATATGTCAGGCTCTTTCTCAGCACCCAGCAGTGCTCTTATTATAGTGTCATGATCTGATATGCTCATTTATTTGAGATTGTTTGCTTCATGTTCGTTGTTGCAGGTTAATTATGGAGTAACAGTCCTCAGATTTTGCAGCTAAATTAACAGAATTATAATCGGTGTCACATAGGGTGGCAAACCACAATGAAATTGTACTTCTTGAATAATTCATAGTTGTAATAAACTATTGTCAGTGCTCCTGATTGGCCTTTTTATCTCTGTTTATATAGTTTTTTGTATTGCAATTGGGGTATTCTAGTCACAAGATTAACTATTATCTCTATTGCACCTTGCTTCCAGTTAGCATCATCCAGAGTTAGTTAGTTAATTAGTTAATTATTTAGTTGCTTAGTGCACTTCAATGGATTAAGAATCTCAATATATATATAGCACCAATACAACCAATTTATGGAGATAAAATAATAGTATACAGCATAAAGATTTTGAAGTTTTATTCCTGAGTGAATATTTTGAGATGTACCAAAGCAAAAGTCACACTATTCTCACTCAAATTGAGTTTATTCGTCAGTTTGAAAATGGTGTGCTGATTCATCCAGTATTTACAGAGCAAAGAAGTATCAGATATGCCCACCACCCTAACCCAAATGAACAGACTTTATTCTTATGGATGACTGAAAGAACCTGAGGCTTAACCTGACTAATTATTTTCGTAATCTACCATTTTCATTCCCACACTTTAGCTCAGTGAGTGAATAACACCTAGTTTCCTACAGTAAAGCACAGAGCCATAACTCTGGCACTGAAAAGGATCATATCAATAATTCATGTCAAGTCATTACTTTTAAAGTTACTTTTAAGCAGTATGGATTCATCCTTCTTATACATGTATTTATACTTCATCATATTTATTCTCCTGTGATGAGTCGAAATGAATTTTATAGGATGTAAAATAGAAGCTAATATTGAAACCTTATGAATCCACTGCAGTATATTCAGATTTCACATAAAAATCAATCTTATGAATGAATGTGAGTACGGTTAGCTAGATCAGTTAAAAATAAATATACTGATGTTTGCATTCATTGGACATTTTTGTTTGTTTTAGAGTCAGCGGGAGTGTGTAGAGCAGTCTTTCACATTGTCTAAAAAATGACCCTGTCACTAAAACACATTATCTCACTAGTTATTCTTTTTGTGTGTCTCTCTCCCCATTCTCCTAACTCCATTTGTGTAAATGTTTATGTCCAAAAGATAAACTAGGTGTTTGAAAGCTTTCAAGAGCTTACTATAGATCTCATAAAGTGCCTGAGAGCCATGGAGGCATGATTAGATGATACAAATAAAAGCAATTTCTCAAGGCTGAAGTCTCAAAGACAGAATAAAAAAGTATGGTGCTGGTAAATGTTAAGCCTTTACTAATGATTTGTACTAGTTGTCCTTTCCCATTGAAATGCAGATTGCTGGCATAGTGTTACACAAAACCAATTGACGATCACTGCGTAAAATCCCTTTCCAGAACACTAACTTTCAAAATATGATATTCTGTAATGCGTTTCCAGTAAGGCACGTAAGTAAAAAAGGTTAGATTTGTATAGCTCAAGTTCACTCATGCTTTTGTACCATCCTTAAATAACATTACAGTGTTCATCCAACCAGTGACCAGTGTTTCAATTGCGCCTCTGGGAAAACTGATGGCTCCACAGATCAAAGCATTAAACCATATCCCACCTGCCTGTCAGCGCTGGTGAGGCAGAGGAAATGAATTGACAGAGAAAAGAGATGAAGGCAAAGTGGACGATTGAAAATATGTGTTATCTCTTTTGCAGAAGGAAACACAAGAAGAGCCAGAGGGTCTCTGCTGTGGGTTTTTTAAGCTGCTGCTTAGATCAGTGTGAAGATAGGAATGTGTGATAATACAGTTATCCACAGGCTAAATTACATTTCCTTTGAAAGAGGAGAATGAGGAATGCATTATTCTAGTTTTCTGTCGGTGTGTGTGTGACTGGTTATGAGTTTTTAGAATAAATGTGAGTAACGGTGGAGCATAGTAACACAGTGATATTTAAGTAGTGTTCTTTATTTGGTGTTGACAGAATGTGGAAGCTTCAGTTCACACTTCCTTTTTTTTTTGCATAGTCATAATTGAAGGGATAATGCATCACAAATAAATCCACTGCTGGCAGTTCTGGTTCATGTAGGAAAGTACACTTATTGTAATCTCCTGTTTGACCAGTCATCAGTAGGGCAAAGATCCTCAAAACAATATTTATTTGACCCTTGTGTGATGTAAAAAGATAACATTTTTATTATTTCACTTTATGACACCACCTCTTTATCACAGTTTATAGAGTACATTCATCAAACACCACCGTGCCGTGTTGCAGGTGCTCTTTCCCCCGGCCTTGTAGCATATTGTTTTCCTCCGACTGTTTCTCAGATCTGCTATCCTTCCATGGGCAAAAAGGGATGTAACGGACCCAAGATTGGGATGACAGGCAAGAGGCTATGCCAAACGGAAGGTCATACACCTCTTCAGTTCCCAAGGTGCAGCTAGAGTCCCCCAGATGTACTTTATCCTGGGCTAAGAGGCCACGCTCACGTTTGGTCCCTGAGATCGTGGTATTAGAAAGACAATTAGACCACACCTTTTTTATACACTGAACAAAAATATAAATGCAACACTTTTGTTTTTGCTCCCATTTTTCATGAGATGAACTCAAAAATCTAAAACATTTTCTATATTCACAAAATAACCATTTCTCTCAAATATTGTTCACAAATCTGAAAAAATCTGTGATAGTGAGCACTTCTCCTTTGCCGAGATAATCCATCCCACCTCACCGGTGTGGCATATCAAGATGCTGATTAGACAGCATGATTATTGCACAGGTGTGGGCTGGCCACAATAAAAGGCCACTCTGAAACGGCAGTTTTGCTTTATTGGGGGGGTCTGGGGGGGGTCCGAAAACCAGTCAGTATCTGGTGTGACCACCATTTGCCTCACGCAGTGCAACACATCTCCTTTGCATAGAGTTGATCAGGTTGTTGATTGTGGCCTGTGGAATGTTGGTCCACTCCTCCTTGGCTGTGCCAAGTTGCTGGATATTGGCAGGAACTGGAACACGCTGTCGTATACGCCGATCCAGAGCATCCCAAACATGCTCAATGGGTGACATGTCCGGTGAGTATGCTGGCCATGCAAGAACTGGGATGTTTTCAGCCTCCAGGAATTGTGTACAGATCCTTGCAACATGGGGCATTATCATGCTGCAACATGAGGTGATGGTCGTGGATGAATGGCACAACAATGGGCCTCAGGATCTCGTCACGGTATCTCTGTGCATTCACAATGCCATCAATAAAATGCACCTGTGTTCGTCGTCCATAACATACGCCTGCCCATACCATAACCCCACCACCACCATGGGCCACATCGAATGTGAGCATTTGCCCACTCAAGTCGGTTACGGCGACGAACCGGAGTCAGGTCGAGACCCAGATGAGGACGACGAGCATGCAGATGATCTTCCCTGAGACGGTTTCTGACAGTTTGTGCAGAAATTCTTTGGTTATGCAAACCGATTGTTGCAGCAGCTGTCCGAGTGGCTGGTCTCAGATGATCTTGGAGGTGAACATGCTGGATGTGGAGGTCCTGGGCTGGTGTGGTTACACGTGGTCTGCGGTTGTGAGGCCGGTTGGATGTACTGCCAAATTCTCTGAAACGCCTTTGGAGACGGCTCATGGTAGAGAAATGAACATTCAATTCACGGGGCAACAGCTCTGGTGGACATTCCTGCTGTCAGCATGCCAATTGCACGCTCCCTCAAAACTTGCGACATCTGTGGCATTGTGCTGTGTGATAAAACTGAACATTTTAGAGTGGCCTTTTATTGTGGCCAGCCTAAGGCACACCTGTGCAATAATCATGCTGTCTAATCAGCATCTGATATGCCACACCTGTGAGGTGGGATGGATTATCTGGGCAAAGGAGAAGTGCTCACTATCACAGATTTTTTCAGATTTGTGAATAATATTTGAGAGAAATGGTTATTTTGTGTATAAAGAAAATGTTTTAGATCTTTGAGTTCATCTCATGAAAAATGGGCGCAAAAACAAAAGTGTTGCATTTATATTTTTGTTCAGTGTAATAACAGTTTACATTCACATTAATTGGATTTTAGAACTTGTGTCAATAACAACCTTCAATTTCAGCTCACCTGGAATTGTGTTATCAAGGAAGAAGCCAAGAAACCCTCCCACAAACATATTTGTGGTCAATAATATCTGCAGCACTTGATCTACCTCTTTAACACCTGAGTTACAAAAGAAATATTAAGTAAAAACACAGACAAAATAATTATTGAGAAAGATATACATTACATGCTGTCAAAATAGAGAAGGCTTTAAGGAGTAATGCCATTTCTTGATAGATACCGGTATCTAAGAAACCAGGATTCTTCATTATCCAGTTCGGAATGACGAGTGCAGACATAATGGAGAAGCCAAAAATAAATATATTCCTGGAGGAGTTCATGTCTGTGGACTGTAAAATGAGATATGTCAGCAACATTCTGAATAGTAGCAAAGCATTTGGACACAATGTGGCTGATTGTTAATCGTATTATACCTGTAGATTTGAAACTCCTGCTGCAGCTATGACTCCAAACATGATCAGAAGCATGCCTCCCATTACAGGGGTGGGGATGGTGGCGAAGATGGCCCCAACTTTGCCCACCATCCCGATCAAAATCATGAACAATCCACTCAGAAGAATAACCATTCGGCTCCCCACCTGTTACACAAACAGGAATTGTGCTTGTTCTCAATACCAGATGTTTTGAACATGCATTTGACTACTGCAGTATAAATAAAATATATTCTGTACGGTTGGATGTCGATATCTTATCTTACCTTCGTGATACCAAGGGCAGCCACATTCTCACTAAATGAGGTAGTGCCGTTGCCTGTGCCAAAGGCCCCTGCCAACAAACTGCCCAGCCCCTCAACACCAATACCCCTGTTGATGGCGTGCGAGGGGGGAGGGGGGGCGCCTGACAACCTGGCACAGGCGTAATAGTCGCCCACAGATTCTGCCATGGAGCATATTATTCCAGCCATCATGCCAAACACACCTGCCAGGCTCACAGCTGGCATGCCCCACTGACCTTTATTAGGAGTCAAAATTGTAAATATTGAGCAATGTAAACAAGGATTAGTTATTAACAAATTAGTTCATGAGTGATCTTTTTTGCACTTCCCCTTTCTCCATTTCCCATACCGTAAATGTGTGTACTCAGTGGTTCAGATGTTGAATTAATGTGACTGTAGTGAGGTTTGTTTATAGCATATCGTTAGCTTTTACTTAACAATCACACAAGTGTTTATTTGTTAGGATTATCTTGCTAAACAAAACTTGTACAGTATCTAGTATAATCTTTCGTTAGACAAAAGCTTATTTCCTGCTATAGTTCAATAGAGTAATCCCATAAGCTTTTTTACAAGGGAACCAGGGTGATGCCTACACCAATGCATCATACATGCAGGAATTAATGCTAATTAATGAATGAATATTTGATTCTACTATGCCCATGGTTTTTTCTTACCTCCCAGAATGTCTTTGATAGTATCTTGTTTACTTACCAGGGTAAGGTAATGTGAACCAGGAAGCCTCATTCACCACATCTCCCTTAACGTCAGTGCGGGCCAGGTGGCCATATTGGGTCGGATCAGATGGTAGGACATCAAATATGGTGAGGAGGTAGCAGACTAACCATGAGACCCCAATCCCCAGCAGGATCTAAACAATATTTACTTATCAGCCTCAGCATATGCCAGTACAATTAAAAAGGAACAGAAATGGTGTATATCTGGCTCTACATACATGCTTATACATAACATACAGGCATTATCTGGAAGATATATAACTTTGAGGTGTGCAGTTTCTTGGCTTTGCTATATGCAGGAACAGGGACTGGTACACGACGGAGGTACTGGGAGAACAGGATGATCAGCACTGTGGTCCTGTGTGTATGAGAATAACTGTCATTAGCATGATGATGCAATACCAGAGACTGATACCGTAGGCAAAGAGAGAGTAACTATGGCATCGAGCGCTTACGTACATAGCAGAGATGCCCCAGTGGCTGCCAGCCTTCTGTCCGACTGAATCGAACAGTGACAGGCCAATGAGAGAGACAGTGGGGGCAATGGTTAGCGGGCCAATGAAGCGCATGAGGAGGCCAATGAGGCCCGAGAAACCAACCAGGATCTGCAGAAGAGAGGCCACCATAATAGAGCCCTGCAGCTGCGGACAGGAACACAATAATCAAAACCCTTAGCATCAACTTTGGCCAAGTGAGAGTCTATGCCTGCAATTGGATTGTCTACTTCCCGGAGCGGAAACTAGCTCACTGAATGAATCATAAGCTCTACAAAAGTGTTGTTTCACTTCTTTGTTTTTTTATCAATCAAAAGCTGTGCTGTTTTAGTGCTGGCTCACTGTTGTCAGGCGGGTCTGCCAAACTTCTATGAAAACAGGTGAGGAAGTGTTGACCAGTGTGGCGTTCTGGGTCCAAGCTGGGCACTTCCATTCTGGTAGGGACAACATGGCCATGGCAGGGGTCACCAGACTAAAGGTGCCCCCCTGTAGTATGGGAAGCCTACAAGTGTGACAAAAACAAACATAGTTCTCAGTCAGACAAATAAACAAACCATTTATTAGGACATAGCATTTAAAGGTTGCCTCATGTCTACTGAATGTGTAAGACTACAAAACAGTACAGTTGAATCTATGTTTGTTATAAATGCACAATAATAGGTCACCAACTTTCTTTAACAAGTTAAGAACAGCAGAGTCAACTTGACTGTAGCTTTGTGAGACTGTACTAAATGCTAACATCGTAATGCTAACATGCTCACAATGACAAGGTTAACATGCTGGTGTTTAGTAGATAGTTAATAGTATGTTATTATCATGTATTTAATGTTCAACATCTTAGTCAAGTTTTTTTTCAGTTAGCCTATGTTTTTGCGTTTGAGTTCTCTTTACGCATACATTTGTTACACTTTTTCACCAGCGGTGTTTAGTAGATAGTTAATAGTATGTTATTATCATGTATTTAATGTTCAACATCTTAGTCAAGTTTTTTTTCAGTTAGCCTATGTTTTTGCCTTTGAGTTTGTCCTGCGATTAGTGCAAGGTAGCATACAACTCAGTGCTTTTGTCGGGTTCTTGTCAAGCTTTCCCCCCCCTAAAACAGCTGTTTGCTGCTTCTTTAAAACTGTTTAATAGGAGCTAGGAAACAGAGCCATTACATTTTCTATATTACTGTATCCATAAAATTATGTTATACAGTAACAAAGAAAAAATAGAAGCCAGTTTTCACATTTCCAAGGGTCTCAGTAAGGGTCTAACTTGAGTAACCAGAGTTTGTTATTCAGAGTACTATTACTCTTACACTTTTAACTAAAACTGTCTCCAATCGTATAGGATGGTTAGTGGTGTGATTAGCTGGAGCCATCATTCTGACCTGACACCAAAGGTGACCTGCAGCACAGTGACCAGGCCAGAGGTGAAGAAAATGGTGTTAATGAGCTGACTCTGAGTCAGGCTGTCGTGCTGCAGACACAGCCCCTCAGAGAGAATGAGGGGGATGGCGGTGATCGACCCAAAGGCTGTCAGGTAATGCTGCACATGAGAGGAATGGTGATCAGAGTGAATAATTAAGGTTATTGATGACACCCCTACACACACCGGACAACAACAATCTGCATTTGCAGTATTTTACAAACTATTAATGATAAATGGATGCTACTTTTATACATGTACATAAATGCCAGAAGTCACTCAGTGTTTTTTTACTTTTCAGACTGAAGAAATATGTTCCTATGTGATTTAGGACAACATATAAAGAATCTGAGTTGAGAAAATCAGTTTCCATGTTGTTTGATCTGTTTTCTATGATTACCCTAGTGTGAATGCTCGGTTCCTTGGCCTGTCAGACTTAACTACACTGAACACTAAATGCAACACTTTTGTTTTTGCTCCCATTTTTCATGAGATGAACTCAAAGATCTAAAACATTTTCTATATTCACAAAATAACCATTTCTCTCAAATATTGTTCACAAATCTGAAAATATCTGTGATAGTGAGCACTTCTCCTTTGCCGAGATAATCCATCCCACCTCACAGGTGTGGCATATCAAGATGCTGATTAGACAGCATGATTATTGCACAGGTGTGCCTTAGGCTGGCCACAATAAAAGGCCACTCTAAAATGTTCAGTTTTATCACACAGCACAATGCCACAGATGTCGCAAGTTTTGAGGGAGCGTGCAATTGGCATGCAGGAATGTCCACCAGAGCTGTTGCCCCGTGAATTGAATGTTCATTTCTCTACCATAAGCCGTCTCCAAAGGCGTTTCAGAGAATTTGGCAGTACATCCAACCGGCCTCACAACCGCAGACCACGTGTAACCACACCAGCCCAGGACCTCCACATCCAGCATGTTCACCTCCAAGATCGTCTGAGACCAGCCACTCGGACAGCTGCTGCAACAATCGGTTTGCATAACCAAAGAATTTCTGCACAAACTGTCAGAAACCGTCTCAGGGCAGCTCATCTGCATGCTCGTCGTCCTCATCTGGGTCTCGACCTGACTCCGGTTTGTCGCGGTAACCGACTTGAGTGGGCAAATGCTCACATTCGATGGCGTCTGGCACGTTGGAGAGGTGTTCTCTTCACGGATGAATCCCGGTTTTCACTGTTCAGGGCAGATGGCAGACAGCGTGTGTGGCGTCGTGTGGGTGAGCGGTTTTCTGATGTCAATGTTGTGAATCGAGTGGCCCATGGTGGTGGTGGGGCAGGCGTATGTTATGGACGACGAACACAGGTGCATTTTATTGATGGCATTGTGAATGCACAGAGATACCGTGACGAAATCCTGAGGCCCATTGTTGTGCCATTCATCCACGACCATCACCTCATGTTGCAGCATGATAATGCACGGCCCCATGTTGTAAGGATCTGTACACAATTCCTGGAGGCTGAAAACATCCCAGTTCTTGCATGGCCAGCATACTCACCGGACATGTCACCCATTGAGCATGTTTGGGATGCTCTGGATCGGCGTATACGACAGCGTGTTCCAGTTCCTGCCAATATCCAGCAACTTGGCACAGCCATTGAAGAGGAGTGGACCAACATTCCACAGGCCACAATCAACAACCTGATCAACTCTATGCGAAGGAGATGTGTTGCACTGCGTGAGGCAAATGGTGGTCACACCAGATACTGACTGGTTTTCGGACCCCCCCAGACCCCCCCAATAAAGCAAAACGGCACGTTTCAGAGTGGCCTTTTATTGTGGCCAGCCTAAAGGCCCTGACACACCAACCCGATTTTGGGAGTCAGAGGCCGTCAGAGGCTGTCGGGCATTCGCGGCGCCGTAGTCAGGTTGGTGTGTCCCGCACCGTCGACCGTGACACGCCTTATTTGGACTGCCAGACCCGATGCATGGCCGATTCAACATGTTGAATCGGCCATGCATCGGGTCTGGCAGTCGGACCAAATAATCACTCTGATTGGCTGTTCAGCTAGCAAATCAGTGCATGAGAAGCGAAGCGGAAGGGAGGGACGTAAACAAACGATTTAAGAAGGCACACACAGACTGCTATTCATTTTCATCTCATCATGGCGATCTGGAATGATGCAAACGAAGACCTGCTCATCACCTTGATCCAGGAGAGGCCAGCTCTGTATGATATTACGGAGAAAAGATACTCTTCTTCTTCTCTGTCTTCCGGTTGTTGCCTCTTTTGAATGACGAATACACACTACCGCCGCCTGCTGGTAAGGAGAGTTATTGCCACTCACGCACTGAAGTCGGTGCGGTGTGTTCCCGTGCGACACATGGCCAAAACGCAGGAGAACACGGCCAGGCAACAGCCGACTTCAGCGTCGGCTAGTCCTCTGGTGACTGCTTGGTGTGTCAGGGCCTTAAGGCACACCTGTGCAATAATCATGCTGTCTAATCAGCATCTTGATATGCCACACCTGTGAGGTGGGATGGATTATCTCGGCAAAGGAGAAGTGCTCAGTATCACAGATTTTTTCAGATTTGTGAACAATATTTGAGATAAATGGTTATTTTGTGTATAGAAAATGTTTTAGATCTTTGAGTTCATCTCATGAAAAATGGGAGCAAAAACAAAAGTGTTGCATTTATATTTTTGTTCAGTGTATGAAGAAAACAGTAACGGCATAACCATAAAATATTTAATCATATAGTTTTACTGCTCCAATTACAATGTTGTTTTATGACCCGCAGAAACCAAAACCTCCACAAGGCTTTGTCACACCCACCTGCATTGCCAGAAAAATACAAAGGTACCAGGGAGGAACATCAGTCACACAATAGGTGGGTTTATTTCTGTCTTCCTCTGTTACACAGCTGCTGCCACATGTCTTTCCCTCCTCTCCTCTTTGATGATCCCCATCCATCTGCAACACCATATACAACATTTAACCTTTTGGGATTTTTAAGTGCATTAAAACAGATGGACATTTCACGTAGAAAGACATAATAGACAACAGAAACACATCTCTGTCCTTGTGTTTCTGTATTAATTGAAAATGTGTAAAGCTTCCAAATCAAAAACAAATATGGCTGAGTGTGTATGAAGGTAGATATGGTGCAAAATGCGAAAGCGTGTAAAACCTGATGTGAGCACTTGCAGAAAAAAAAATCTGCGCTTGTGTGCATACATTTACACTTAAAATATCCATGTAACTGTGAACCAAATTTACACTTGTATAAAATATCCACGTAACTGTGAACCAAATTTGAAGTCACAGAAAAAAAAGTTTTGTAGCTTGTCGAAAAAAAATGAACTTCGTGATGAAATGTTCACTTGCAGAAAAATACATATTTTTTAAATATATTTTCCATTACAACTGCAACTTGGTTATTACAACCTCTTAAATCAGTCATTATAACTTGACGAATCTGCTCTGTGGCAGTGTGACGGGTATGGAGTCAGATTTGGGTCAATATTCTAGCGCGCAAAACAAGCTACTCACGAGCGGAAAATGTGCTTTTACCCGCGAGCGGCTATGCGCTCGTTCGCGAGAGAGACAGCCCTCTATCGAAAGCCATTTGCGCCATTATTAACGGGGAGGTCCGTTTATTCGCGCGAATAAACGCGCGAATAAACGCGCGAATAAACGCGCGAATAATGGCACAAATGGCTTTTGATAGCCCTCTTGCTCACTCGCGGGAGTGTCAGCCTCACTCGCTCGCGGAGTCTGTCTACGCGCGAGTGAAAAGTTTCTGGCACTTTGGGGCGGAGCCACTGGACTTTGATTGACAGCTGCAAGGAAGCCCGGAGTTGCCAGGTTTCATAAATGCCTGAACTACCAAGAGCCGAGGAGTGACAGCTGCAAGATCAGTTGGACGAGATTGAATGGTAAAGTTGTCCATAAAAAACTATTATATTCGTAAAGAGTACAGCTAATATATATATATTAATGAATTTGATATAAAACAATATATTTTTGAGTGGGCTGTATCTGTCGAAAACGGCTAGCTACTGTCTGCTGTATATGCACCTCCCTTACGAAATGAACTATAGTATTACTATAGTATACTGTAAGAGTTGTATAGTGTCCTATAGTAAGTTTGTAGTGTTCTGTAGTATTTTTCACCAGCTATTGAATTACTATAGTTTTTTCTGTAGTGCCATTTTATTAGCTATAGTAGCCCTATAATATTTCAATAGTAATACTATGTATCTATATCTTTGTAGTATTCCTATATTGTTTTAAATAGTATAACTATAGTATAATATATAGTGTTTCTGCAGTTGTTTTTTAAACACACTATAGAACACTACTAATAATAGCATGATATTGTCATAGTGAATGCATATTATTACTATAGTGTTAAAAGTGTAAAAGTATTACTATAGTGTTTTTGTTGGTGTTTCCGTATTAAGACTATATTATTTTAAATAGTACTACTATAGTATAATATATAGTCAGTCAGTCAGTGTTTGTAAAAGTATTGCACTCATTAATGTCATTTTTTTATATCAAATTAATTGATATAAAGCTTCTCTCGCGGTGCTCGCTGCAAAAGTAGAGCAATGTTATACTTTTGCCGCCTCGACGGAGGCGTCAGCCAATCAAATCCCGAGTATGCAAATCTGACAGTACAAGCACTAGCCATTCAAACCGCGTGTATGTTGGGAGAGCCAGATCGCAGTTATTTCCCATATGTCAAAAAATGGAGGAGAAAACGCCACGGACACTGACCAAACGTCGCTCCTGGACGCTTAGGGAGTGAGAGTGTGTTGTCCTGGCAGCTGTCAATCAAAGTCCAGTGGCTCAGCCCCAAAGTGTCAGAAACATTTCACGCGCACGCAGACAGACTCTGTGAGCGAGTGAGGCTGACACTCCTGCGAGCGAGCAAGAGGGCTGTCTCTCTCGCGAGCGAGCGCATAGCCTCTCGCGAGCGAGTGCATAGCCGCTCATGGGGGTTTCATCTGTGCGCAATAGGGATGTGCATCTCCATCACTGAGGCCGATGCGATGCGCATCTCGATACGTTGCCACGATACGATACATTAACGATACATTTGAAACACCAGGCGATGCGATACGATACGAACTAGGCGGTCGCCTAGGGCGCCAGATCTGGAGGGGCGCAGCAATGCACAATTTAAAAAATGTTTTTGTTTTTTATTCTGCCTAATTGTATGCCCTTGATGTAATACGTTTACATTAATAATTGAATAAAGTAAACACCCCGGGCCGGCGGCAACATTTTGCATTTGCCCTGTATGATGGGCGCTGTAACTGTAAGGGATGAAAGGGGGGGATGGTCGCTTATCTGGCACCCACGGGCCGCGGCTCACAGCCAAAGTGACGCGGTAGCTCCAGCTGAAAATGTCGGAGATTGCAACGATGCAACAGCAAGAGGCAAACAATTAGCATTATAAAAAGGTTCAAGCCTTCAGGGGCAACGGGAAGGAAACGGAAAAAAGAACAGGAGGAATCGAAAGTCAAAGACAGAGGTACGTCGGCTTGTGTAAAAAAGAAAAGAGTCAGTAGGCTACCGTTAGACATTTGATTTTAAGCTAGCTAGCTAGCTAAGGCAGGGTTGCCAACTTTGGGTACCTGGCTGGAGTGAGATTTTGATATCATGGGTTTAATTACACATATGCACACTAAATGACTGCTATCGTGTCAGCAGCGGGACCTTAGCATAAATATATATAGGATATATATACAAATACACAATATTGTACACAGACTATAAAGGGCACAAAGTTTCATTCACTAATGAATGTCAAACACATGTTTGTTTCCACTGTTGTGTGCCTGTCGCGATAAGCAATTAATTGACTTTGTAACATCTTGGTGAATACAAGATCTTTGATTACAGAGATCACGTGGATGACGTAAGGTATGTGTGCATGTTACGCGCCAGTGGAATAAAGGATGGACACTCGGAATGAAAGAGGTGGTCCGCTTCATCTGTTTATGTAGACACTTACATGTCCATAGAACAGAATATTACATGGTGTCAGAGTTAGTTCATTTATCATCGACCTGACGACGGAAGATGGAGAACACAGGCGTTCCAACACCACAAATGGACTGGGACTCGTCTAATCTGCCAGACGCATGGAGAAAGTTTTGGCAGCATGTGCATGTTTTCAGGCCCGCTACAGTACATGCTAAAGACGAGGAGGAAAAATGTAGCTATCTACTCCTATGGATTGGGGAAAAAGGCAGAGATGTTTTTTATACATGGACTTACATAGAAGACCAAAGTAAGGTACTAGAAAACGTTTTTGAAGCTTATGTAACTCCGAAAGCAAATCCCATATTTGCGCGCTATAAATTTCATGAAAAGATCCAAGGAGACAGTGAGAGTTTTGACCAGTTTGTAACGGAGCTAAAATTGCTAAGTAAACCCAAACAGTGAGGAAATGATTAGAGACAGGATTGTCTTTGCTACAAACTCACAAAGAGTGCGCGAAAAACTGCTATGTCACGGTCCAGACTTGACGCTAGAGAAAGCCATTGACATTGCACGTTCACATGAGCTATCACAGCAGCAGCTAAAGACAATGCTAACCACTGCTGCTAGCCACGACAGTCGCTCTGGTCACGCGGTTAGCAGAAAACCTTTTAGAGCAGACCAAGCATCCTGTGGGCACAAGACGACATGGAATGATCGTAACAGCGCCGTGAGGAGCAAGGAATGTGGAGCATGCGGGAGGGAGCACAGTCGCACTGAGGAATGTCCAGCAAAGGGTCGCCAATGCAGCAAATGCAAGAAGCCCAACCACTTTGCTAAAGTGTGTAGGTCACAAACACAGCAGCCACAGACGAGATATAATCCCAGAAAATTGCATACCATCTCAAACAGTGCAGAACAGTCACTAGAAGAACTCTATATTGATGCTATCATAAAAGAGCATGAAAACACAGATAGAGAACAGGCATATGCAGAAGTAAAAATGGGAAAAACGAGGAAGAAACTGAAGTTTAAATTGGATACTGGTGCTCAGACTAGTATTATACCAGCAGACACATTCCGCAAGATATATGGAAGTGTAATACTAGGCCCCCCATCAAGCAAACTCTCAGATTATGGTGGGCACAGGATAAAAGCAGAAGGAACATGTAGACTGACATGTAAACACGGTGAGAAAACAGCCATGGTAGGTTTTGACATAGTCCATACAAATGCTCCACTTCTGTTAGGCTTAAGAGCATGTCTAGATTTAAACCTAGTCAAAATGATACATGTAGTTGATGCAAAGCCGATAACACACACAACCATGATGGAAGAGTTTGCTGATGTGTTTAAAGGCATCGGACTGTTTCCTGGAGAATGCAGTTTCCAACTGAAACCCTCTGTATCACCAGTGGTATGTCCACCTCGACGCATCCCATATGCTCTGCGTGACCGGCTCAAGGATGAGTTGGACGACATGGAAAAACTGGACGTTATCCAAAAAGTCACAGAGCCAACTGAATGGGTTAATGCACTAGTTAAATTCAGTCTGTCGAATTTTAGGTTCACCAGAGATTACATGTCAATTGAGGCATCTCTGATGTACACACACTCTATGGTTCTCTCACACATCACCTACTGTTTAACTACCTGGTCACATGCCAGTACAACAACATTAAAACCACTGGAGTCATTGTACAAACAAACATTGGACAAAAAATCTGTTTTTTCGCATCACTGCCCAATACTCCAAAAATACCACTTGCTAAGCTGGGAAAACCTCATTAAACATGGAAATGCTTGCCTTTTTTACAAGATTGTCAACGGCCTTACCTCACCTCCTCTTAGACAGTTTATTAACATACGCACAACTGCAACTAGGGTAACAAGAGGTGCAGCGAGAAGAGATTGCATTATTCCACTCAGAAAAAGTTCTTTCAGTCAGTCTTCATTTTCTGTTAAAGCTGCTCAGCAATGGAACTCGATCCCACCTCCAATCAGAGACCAGACCACATTCACTTTATTTAAATCCCAACTCAAAACCTGGTTAGTGAGGAATCAGCTCTGCCAACACTGACCCAATCTTCTGCTCCTTACAATCCACCGCCTGTGTTTTAACATGTTCTTTTGTTTTGTTTTATTAGGGCCTGAGCACGTAGTGCAAAGACCTATTGAAATCGTCAGTATTATTATTCTTCTGTTACCGGTTCTGCACTTTCGACCTGTTTTTGAGGGGGTTACGACACTATTCATGTAGCGACATTTGGCAACGCCGCCAGGACCGGTGAAAATGTTAACATTCTGGATTCGATGGGTGAACATTTTTCAGCTTGCTCTCTAGCGCCACCTGTGTAAATTCAGTGTTTCGAACAATTTACAAAGTCGCAGCGTAAGTCTGACGGACCTGAAATTTTGCACACTTATCCGGGTGGAGCAGCTCTACATATTATCCTCTCATATCCCGAAGCTCCGCCTACTTTGATTTTTTTTAAATTAGCATAATGTGAAAAACATTGAAATATTAACTTAAATTCCAATTTCTTGATTTTCCAAACCAAACTTAGTGCACAGCATCAATGGAGGGGCAGACACATTACCGTACAAAATGAGCACGAGGTGTGGAAAAATGTGGCCGACATCAATCAAAACGTATTAGCAAAAGGGTGTGGCCTACACATAAATGCTCACAATTCATCCAAAATGTATCCAAATATCACAGATTTCGGTGGATAGGTTCAGTGTGTTTTGGGGAATAGGCACAATAAACAATGTTCATTTCGAACAATAGGGGGCGCCAAAAACACAACTAATTTATATCTCAAGAACCGATGGACTAAAAAAATATATATTGTCATAGACATACTGGCAGGGTGAGTATAAACTGAGATTTAAAGGTCG